>NC_068289.1:20308257-20354434 GCF_025860055.1 Xyrauchen texanus
TTAATGTCCTAGTAACTATCCAGAATAATCTAACAATCCCCTTGAAACCACCCAGAACAGCCCAGCAACTGCATAGTAACATGTTAAAATGACTCATAACACCTTATCAAATGCATAGCAATGCCATAGCATCTACCCTAAACAAAACACTAGTAATGCCCTAGTAACCCCCATAGCACCCTGGCAACTGCATAGTAACATCCTAAAAACGTCTTTATACACCTTAGCAAATGCATAGCAAAGCCCTAGCAACCACCCTAGAAAACACCTTAGAAACAGCCTAGCAACTATCAAGAATAATCTGTCAATCCCCTGGAAAGCACCCAGAACAGCCTAGCAACTGTACAGTAACATGCTAAATATGACTCAGAACAACATAGTAAATTCATAGAAACACCCTAGCAAACACTCAGAACACCCTAAAAATTGCATAATAATATGCTAAAAATAATTTATGAACTGTATAGAATCATGCTAAAAACCACTCAGCACATATTACCAAACACATTGCAATGCCCTAGCAACCACTCTGGAAAACAACCTAATAACATCCTAATAACCATCCAGAATCTCTGTCAATCCCCTAGAAATCACCCAGAACATCCTAGCAACTGCACAGTAACATGTTAAAAATGACTCAGAACAACATAGTAAATGTGTAGAATCACCCTAGCAACCACTCAGAACACCCTTACAATCGCATAATAATATGATAAAAATCACTTAGCAACTGCATCGTAACATGCTAAAAACAACTCTGCACACCTTAGCAAAAATATAGCGATTCCCTAGCAACCACCCAGGAAAACACCTTAGAAACACCCTAGCAACCATTAAGAATACTCTATCAATCCCCAAGAAACCCCACAAAACATCCTGGCGACTGCACAGTAACATGTTAAAAATTACTCAGAACACCAAAGCAAATGCATTGCAATGCCCTAACAACCACGCTAGAAAACACACTAGTAACACCATAGCAACCACCCAGAACACCCTAACAACTACATAACAAAACATAAAACTCACAACACCCTAGCCTCATGCCCGGCAAACACATTTTGAATAGTTTGATTTTGATTAAATAAGATGTACGGACATGGAATGATTCTGTGCGTTTGGATTGCAAAAGAAAACAAGGTTGTGATTTCTTCAAGACATACATTGTCTAACTTGCACTGCTTGTATGTTCAGTACATAGTTATTTTCTGTATTTCTCTGAAGCTATTCACCGAAAGAGAACATTTCTCCCAGCAGTATCGTCTCTGTTTTGTGGAAATGTACTTTAAATGGTGTCAACCTCTGAATGGAAGCGGGTCAGGACAGGGTCCCCATGGTGACAAATGCCTGGAGAACTCATTGAGGGAAGTGAAAACTAACCCCTTCCCTTTAGAATGGCAGGTCGCCGATGTCATCTCCATATCTCCCATCCTGCCTTTGGCAACGCTGACACAGGAAATGCGCAGGAGGCAGTACCGTCCATACGGAGAGTGATGTACATATAATTTCCCTGCTGGCTGATTGAAGACTGTAATCTGTACACAAGTCTTTCTTGCTTTGATTACAGACATCTTTTTACCACAAGAAAAACATACGTGATATCCTCCTCGGTGCTCCTGCAATGCCATCAGCTCCTTCAGCATTGCCCTGCAGGCCAGAACAATCTTTATCCCATTTGTACTCACGGTACGATTGCGTACAGGGAACACAACGCACTGGTGACGATGTCTGTCTGTGAATGACAGACACATACAGATTCATTTGACTCCCAAGGTCATTTTATTTCATCCGACAGGAATGAAAGCGAGTCAAAAAACACCTCTTTCTATTCAGAAGCGCATCTCTAGAGTACCTGTGATTACTGAATAGGTCTCTTTAAGAGACTGACCCCAAACGACAGTCCCGCTTGCTCGCACACTGCTGAAAATGCCAGCGAGTAAGTGGATGGAAGAATGGGTGTTTTACATGAAGGAACACTTTTCTTCTGAAAGCCCCGTCTTGCACAATTCGCTTGTCTAGTGCACACGCAACCCCCAAGAACGACTGAATCTATTTTCTCAGAGATGTTCCGTCGACACCCTCCTGTTGTTGAAGGCTTCTCTCACATTAGGCCGGGCTCTAAATGGGTGAGATTTCAGTGTTGACAATCGTTTGCCACTCAGCAGTCAGACTAAAGCGCATTAGCACACGTTGCTTAGCACATTAGCGTGTTCCCGTGGGAGAAGTGGGTTCAAGATGATTGCCCTCTCTTACACACGTTACTGCTCTTATAACGTGTTAGACCTGCCATCATTACCACTTTCCATTGGTTCCCACAGCAACTAGCAGCCGAGCGGAGCAGCATTAGCAGGTGTCCTTTTGGTGTGAGGTGAACCTGTCAGCTGGCGTTTTAAGCATAGATTCGATTGGAAGTCAACAGTGGAGGTAGATGTTTTTTTTTATTTCGAATTTTATGAAACCTTGTTTTTCCAAGCATTTAAAGATATAAATGAATATGTACAGATATTGTCGCCATTGTTGTTCATCAAAGTGAAGCCTTTACAAATGACTACTTTGGCTACTACGTTTTATTTTTTATTTTATCAACGATAATGAAGACAAGATAAAAAAGATGCATCATGAAGATAATAACATTTTATTAACATACTTTTGATGAAAATATGATGTTTAGGACTTGTGGCTAAAGTACCTAAAGTAATACTTCAGTATTCAATATTCATTATATCCTAGTTTTTGGTTTTTCAGGTCAGTTTTCACACGTTGCTTAATCTTACATATTAAACAATAAATATGTTTAAATAACTGTACATTATTTATTTATTTAATTTTTTTGAATATTTGGTTAAAGTTTGGTCTGTTACAGTCAGTGGTGGAAAAATACAAATGTCCTGACTTTTAGTACATATACCACACAAATGTATTACTAAAGTAAAAGTCATCCATTAAAATACTATTTAAGTAAAAGTAAAAAGTACCTGGTTTTAAAAAGTATTAAAAAGAAAAGTACTGCAAATTAAAATCCGTTCATCTTTTAAAAATGTGACCCCCTTCATGTTGTTCATTTTAAAGCCATTTAATTGAGTCTCATGTTGGTAATTTTGGATACAATAAATATTAACGTTTATGACTAATATTTTCTCTTCAATTTATGCAAATGTTGTTTACTTTTATTTTTTATTTTTTTTTATTTGATGTTTTCTTGGGAAATAGCCTATCTAGGGACCTGAGATGCAATTTAACATGAACAATATTCTCTCTATAGAATGCATCTTTTTCTTTCCTTTTTTTTTTTTTTTTTTTTTGCTTAACTTATGTTCTTGTGCTGTCCCTATACAAATAAATAAATTATAAAAATAAATCAATATTTCAGAATATACTAATCATGCGTATACAGTATACAAATAAAGCTGAGTCACAGATGGATAAGGACTGGGCATTTTATTCAGAAAACAAGCTATAGTTTATGGAAATGAACATGAACAGGCGCTAATTAATTCAAACAATAATATCAATAATTTTGTTTAGTGTAAATTCAACATATTTAATTATTCTGCATGACACTCAAATGAATCATCATTTAATACGGTTCGTCTACATTAATTCTTCGAACAAACCGATTCACTAAAATGAATCGAACTTCCCAGTTCTTCATATGAGAAAGAGAGGACGGTTTAGGAAAGCTTCATATACATTAATTGTCCAAATGAACGGATTCACTGAAATTAATCTGACATTCACCCATATGAGCACTTGTTTATGTGTAGACTATTCAAGAAGACTGATTAAACATGCTTTCCTAATTGGCTGTTTCATATGAATGAGCCATTTAAAAAATGAAAAAAACATCAGGAGCATTTTCAATTCCTGGACATTTTGTAAATTTATTTTTTTTTTTTCCAGGACAGAACAGACGCACGCAAAAACACATTTGGTGCTGATGGCCCCTAACTCGTCCTTTTGCACTTATCTGTGAGCAGGGTTGGGAGGGTTACTTTTGAAATGTATTCCACTGCTGATTACATGCTGTAAAATGTAATTTGTAATGCATTCCGTTCTCAAGGTCAGTAATGTATTCTAAATACTTTGGATTACTTCTTCAGCACTGGTAGCTTTGGATTACTTCTTCAGCACTGGAAGCTTTGGATAAATCTTTCAGCACTGGTAGATTTTTTCTCTTGTTTTGACTATAAAAACTCTGTCAGTACAGTAAGACAAAATACACATGTTAAAAATACATTCTCTGAAAAAACTAAATATCGTATGCAGTGTTGTTTCTAAAACAAGATCAATCTTGTTTTAAGGATTTTTAGATATTTATACAAGTAAACAATATAGAAATTGTTATCAAGAATGTGATTTTTGCTAATATCAAAGGTCTAACTAAAGAAATTATGATATAATGTGAATTTTCTTGATAAAAAAATATGATCATGTCTGGTAACGTGTGCATGTAAAATGGCTAGAAATAGCATTTCAGTTTAGCGTAATTTCTATTTCTTCTGCTCCAAACATACTTCTCTGTCTGCTCGTATGAATGTAACACATCATAAAAAGTTTTTCACTGCTGTTCAAATGCACTTTGGATCGCATCAATTTTATTTATAAATGCTTTCCATCTGAAAGAACTAAATATTAAATGACAAATAAAATGACAATAAAATGCAAACAAATTACAATAAATGCAAACTAATAAAAATAAAATGCAAAGTAAGCTGTTCAGTAATCTAAATACTTTTTGAATGTAACTGTATTCTAATTATCTATAATTTAAATTGTAACTGTAGTGGAATACAGTTACTCATATTTTGTATTTTAGATACGTATTCCCATTACTTGTATTTCTTTACTCCCCAACCCTGCCTATCTGTGTGTGAGAGCATGTGTGTGAAACAAGATCGGTAGGCCTGTTTATTTTTTCATTAATTACAAACCTGTCAGAGTTCTCGGGTCTCATCTGGCCTGGGTGGGGTTGCAGACCTTTAATCTGCCTCATAAACCTTATATCCAGGGGGGTCCGGGGGTTAGGTTTGTGCCCTACGCAGATGGCATAATATGCGTGTAGGGAGCGGCGGTACTGATAATAGAATATTGCACGATATCAAAGAAAAATAAATAACAATTTACTAAACTGCAGCATCCCACAAATTGAAATAAATGTAAAAAGTAGGATGCTATTTCACATGTGCATTTAAAGTATAACATTTTAACGTATATAAACAAAGTGCATATAAATGTAACAATTCAAAACGAATACAATCTGAACAACATAATACGTTGGCTCCACCCTCCCTCACGCATCTTTGGATTTGTTGACACTACGTGTCTGATTGACAGAAACAACAGGTGAGGCTGTTAGACCGAGAATGTGTGTGCGCTTGAGCATTTAGGCCTATATTATTTTATTTCTTTTTTCATTCTTTGAATTCGTTAATTCTATTAATTTCAATCTTTTGATTATTCATATATTAATGTTTTTATATTTTTATAAATAGATTCAGCTCTTCTGATATGAGAGCCAGCTCCCAACATTCACCTACAAGAGCCGGCTCTTAGACTCGTTCGCCAATGACCCATCACTAATTTTTATCAGTTGAAGAACTTCTTTTTAACTTGACACAGCATCTAAAAATGCAGCGCTCCCATGAGAGATGCTAAAAACACAGTGAAAAGTGATGCAGTTGTCAAAAAACTATTTAAAAACAGCTTGAGCGGACACAAAAACACGTTCAGTTTGAACAGCACCTTGTTCACATGACATAGCACTAGCTGAAGTTTCTCAAAGTTACCTCTCAAAAAGGCAACCTTTTGTTTCAGTTGACAGTAGATAAATTCACACTGTATCCAGCACTGTATTTGTACATATCCCAACACTGTTTTACTGTGTGAGTAACTACTCCAAATGATTCAGTGAGAGAGCGGTCTGAACAAATTGTACTGAATCACAAATCAATTCAGACTGTTTTGCAAGACCATTTGCCCAATTTACTGAAAAGAATTGACTCAACAGAATTATTCATCCACAAATTGGGCATTGCTAGTTCTTTTAAACAACCAACAGAAATACGGGACACATTTCATGATTGGTGAAATTTTCTGAGTGTAAATGGCCGCATCATGGTACGCACAGTGCGTATGGCCGTACAGCTGCAGGCCCACTGCAATATCTAACACATATATTTGATCGAGCGTCTTCCGAAACTCTTTATTCTTGTAAAGTAAGCATCAAATTAGTTTTTGACTCATCTTGTTTTTTCTCCCCTCCCTCAGTTTATCTCGTCAAGTCTTCTCCTCCACCCACTCTCGTCTCTCTCCTTTTTTTCTCCTCCAAATGAACAGCTTGAGAAATAAAGGAGAGGAACTTTAAATTGTGCCTGAGAGGGGGGTGAAAATGATGGGCAGTGTCAGATAATTGAGCTTGTCTTAAGAGACGGGCTAATAACAGACACAGACGCGGAAGCTGTGTCAGTCTACGAATGCGCTGACAGACTCTCTCTGTTGCTGATGAGCTGCGTAGGGGAAATCGTTCCATGCAAACAGCTTCGTTATTACGATCTGGCAAGTGCGTATGTGTGTACCCAATTCAGCCTGAACTGACAGAATAGGATTGACCGGGACACATTCATGTCCTTTATTCTCTTTATACTTGCCGACAATGCAGATAATTACTGCGGTAAGAAAAACTGAAAATAGAATTTCGCAGCATGCAGTTGGGGAAAAACAATGCGGGCGCTGTCACCGGGAGCATTTCTGTGTCTGATGAAATTGGCCCAGTCACTATTTACTCACAGTGGGAGAATGTCTCAATCGTCGACAGCCTCCTACTTTCTTGCCTAGCAAACGAATGCGAACTCAAGAGACATCAGCAAATCTCTGCTGCACACTCAGACCTTCTACAGTTGCAGCATCTACGAAGAGCAGATAGACACAAACATACCCCTCTTGTTGTCGGGCCTTGTGATTGTCGACGTGTTGGGTCTATGTCAAATAGTTGTGGATCACATGACTTCAGTTGCACTTTTCAGTTTTATACGTGGTACTTGTTCTATACATTTTCTGGATGAAATTACCATAAAGTAAGGCGAACGCGTTTCTGGGTTTTTTCCCAGCAGCAGCTTTCAGTGTTGCAAATGGCCACCACTGCAGTTTTAATAATCTTTTAGACATTATAAAATGCAATATTTGTGGTTTATAGTGAAGAAATATATGTAGGCTCTTTCTGGACTATTGACACTTGGTTCAATATGCCTGTATGACTTGTAACAGGTTGATGAATACACATCTTCACACATTTAACACGTCTAATGCCTGAGAAATGTGGCATATAAAATAAAAACGACCACCAGACATGCAATATGCACCTTTACTGAGTAGATTACTGTGTTCATTTACAGTAAATAATATTTGACATATTCAGTATTCAAACTTAATAACAGCTTTGATAGATTGAAAAAAAAAAACATACTGCATTCAAAACAAATGCATACTCATTTTAGGCTTACGACTGATCTTGGACTTGTGAGTTTTCAAACTCTACACAATTGCCCGTTCAAAATGCTCACACAAATACACATTCTAACTTGCATCCGGCATCTAGATTGGTTCGCAGCGGTAGACCTGAAGGACGTGTACTTCCATGTCTCAATATTGCCTCAACATCAACCCTTTCTACGGTTCTTGTTCGACGGCCAGGCATATCAATACAAGGTCCTCCCCTTCGGCATGTCCCCGTCCCCTCGCGTCTTTACGAAGGTCACAGAGGCAGCCCTTGCCCCGCTTCGGGAAGCAGGCATCTGGATTCTTAACTACCTCGACGACTGGCTCATTCTGGCCCACTCCCGTGAGTTACTATGTGCCCACAGGGACCAGCTGCTCAGGCACCTCAGCCGTTTAGGGCTTCAGGTCAACTGGGAAAAGAGCAAGCTCACCCCGGTTCAGAGCATCTCTTTTCTCGGCATGGAGTTAAACTCAGTCTCAATGTTAGCGCGTCTCACCAACGAGCATGCGCAGTCAGTACTGAAATGCCTCACCGCGTTCAGGCGGGCACGGCAGTCCCCTTGAAATATTTCCAGAGGCTCCTGGGTCATATGGCATATGGGTTGATGCATATGAGACCGCTTCAGCACTGGCTCCAGACTCGAGTCCCGAAACGAGCATGGTGCCGCGGCACGCACCGTGTGTCCATCACCCCTGCCTGCTGCCAAACTTTCAAACCCTGGACAGACCTCTGCTTTCTACGAACAGGTGTCCCCTTGCAGCAGGTGTCCCCACGCGTCCTGGTCACACTGCCTAGAGTTGTTGGCTCTACTTTTTGCCCTGCGGAGGTTTCTCCCACTAATTCAGGGCAAACACATCTTGATTCGATCAAACAGCACCACCACGGTAGTGTACATAAATCGCCACGGCGGCATACGCTCCCGTCACGTCACAGCTCACCCGTCGTCTCCTCCTTTGGACCTGGAGGTACACAGGACCTGAGACTCAAGTCGCTGCGTGCCTCTCATATCCCGGGCAACCTCAATGTGGTAGCAGACGCGCTATCATGACAACACTTGCCCAGTGGAGAGTGGAGGCTTCACCCCAAGTTGGTCCAGCTGATTTGGGAATGGTTCGGCAAGGCCCAGGTAGATCTGTTTGCCTCCCGAGAAACCTCCCACTGCCCGCTCTGGTACGCCCCAATGGAGGCTCCCCTCGGTGGCCCCTGGGTTTGCTCAAGTATGCATTCCCCCATTGAGCCTACTTGCACAGGTGCTGTGCAAGGTCAGGGAGGATGGGGAACAAGTCATTCTAGTGGCTCCCTATTGGCCCACTTGGACTTGGTTCTCGGATCTCGTACTCCTCGCGACAGCCCCTCCCTGGCAAATCCCCCTGAGGAAGGACCTTCTTTCTCCACGTCTGGCCCCTGGACGGGATGCGGAAGATCTAGCTGATCTTCCACCGGCTGTTGTAGACACGATCAACCAAGCCAGAGCCTCTTCTACCAGACAACATTACGCCCTAAAGTGGCACTTGTTCGCAAATTGGTGTTCTTCCCGGGCTGAAGACCCCCAGAGGTGCACCCGCTCCTTGATGACGTCCCTCCTGATCATGCTGGCTTCCATCAAAAGGGTCGGGGACCTGCAAGCATTCTCTGTCAGTGACACCTGCCTGGAGTTCGGTCCGGCAGACACTCACGCGATCCTAAGACCACGACCGGGCTACATGCCCAAGGTTCCCACCACTTCCTTCAGGGACCAGGTAGTGAACCTGCAAGTGCTGCCCCGGGAGGAGGCATGCCCAGCCCCTTCATTGCTGTGTCTGGTACGTGCTTTGTGTATCTACTAGGACCGCACGTAGAGCTTTAGACGTTCTGAATAGCTCTTTGTCTGCTTTGGTGGACAGCGGAAAGGGAACGCTGTCTCCAAACAGAGGCTTTCCCACTGGGTAGTGGACGCCATTACGTTGGCCTATTGCACCCAAGCCGTGCCCCCCCCCAAGAAGTGTTGCGTCCTCATGGGCACTGGCCAGTGGCACCTCCCTAGCAGACATATGCTGAGCAGCGGGTTACATCCAATAGCATCCAATACTGTTGCGATATTTTACAATCTCAGTGTTGAGTCGGTTTCGTCCCATGTTTTCTCAGGTTTGAGCCGGTAGAACTCGGTACACTCTGACAAACTGTCTGGGTGGACCGCTTGCATATAGCGCCCTTTCCCTCCGCTGAGGTAATACAGTGCACCTTTACCCCAGGAGATCCCACGAACTCGGCTACCTGGATGACTCCTCCCTAGCCCTCTGGTCCGTGAATTCAGTGGAGGAATTGGCCGACCAAGACCAATGCGGGTACTCAATTTACCCTGGAATACTGGAATAGGTGCTCCACAGGACGGGCTCCCAAGTGGACTTTTCCCCCTGTGCGTAATTTCCGCTTTACGGTCCCCTTGCGAGCGGACCCACGTCTCCCTTGGGCAGTCCTCACGGACCCCGGTCGCCGTGTTTGTGGCAACTCCTCCCTCCCAACAATGTAGGATCTACCACCGTGCCATTCTCCACATGTGACCTAAAAGCCCATGTGATGTATTTCACCACTCTTTACCTCCCCCAGTCTGGGCAGGTGTGGTCTCCACAGGGTCTTTCCCACCTGAAATAATACGAAAACTGTGAAAGATCGCCTTCCCCGAGTGCGTATGATAGCATTAAGATGGCCCCAGCCGCTTTAACTCTATGCGAGAAACATAGAGAAACAAAAGGCGTGGCTGGCGCGGCCTGGTCCCATGCTTGGCACGTCGCCTTGTTCCCCCCTGTCGGGGGTAAAGAACCAGAAGGCTTTGACAATTTTATGGGGCATGGGGAAGGGTACGTGCAGCCAGGCACAGCTGGTCGCTTTGGCACATAAAATACCTGCCCGCACCTGTGTCAGCATTACGCTATGATGTAACCTCCGTTCCCTGATGGAGGAAACGAGACGTTATGTCCTCCTGGCTATGTCACTGAACCGATCCACTGTTGCAGCCGAACCTCATTGTTGGCTCCTCAGAAAAATCCTGAATGAAACAGACGCATTTCCCTCCCTTTATACCCATATGTCCGGGGGCGGGACATGCAAATTCTGTCTGCCAATTTCTCATTGGCCTTTTCTCATAGATCAGAGATGCAAAAGGCTCTCAAGTGAGACCCCTAGTGTCACTTCTTCGACACAACGTCTCGTTCCCTCCATCAGGGAACTGAGGTTAAATCCGTAACCTAGACATTTTAGATATATTCTACATAAAGAAAAATACTACTTTAGAAATATGTGTGACCCAAGTAATGTACTATACATAGAAGTAATTAACTTGAAATTCAGTAATTTCAGTATTGTAATTTGATTACAATAATTTTAAATGTAATGAATTACACTACTTAAAAAAGTCATTACACCAAACACTGGACACGATAACAATGGCTGATCTGTGAAATATCAGAATTTGTGAAATACTGAGTTTATTCTGATCCACCAATCCTGATGGAAATAATAATAATAACAACAATAAGAATATCCAATAATCTTTTGGAAATGGGGTGTTTTAACCTTTAAGCTCAATTGGAATGAAGCGCCTATTGAATGTAGTTTTTTCTGTGGTAATAAAAGAACATGGAAGTTTGTTTGTAACTTTGTCTACAGGTATTTTACACATGGCGACAGAGAGAGGTAAATTCCTCTGCCCATCATAGTTTAGCTGTTACATTAGTTTTGTATAATCATGGCAAATCCCAGCTTTTGGAATTACATGAACAAAATCATATGAATCATGTGAAATTGAATGATGTCATGTTTATTTAAAATGGTCATTTGAGTTCATTTGGAGTGTTCACATAAAAAGACTAAATTCTAGTGGAAATTTCTGAAACTAATCAAGTGTCAGCCAGAGATATGGCCATTTTTGCATAATTTATGACAAAGCAGCAAGTCTGCCAAAGGAATGTGCCAGATTTTGTTTCTAACCCGGAACATCTCTCTAGATCACAGCTGTATGGACATTCTCTTCGTTCAACGCTCTCTGTCTCCCGTTGGACTTGCCAGGAACAGTCATGTACATGAGGTAAACACTGACTAGCCTACTAGACGACTACTTTTCTGGATGACAATTTAACTAGTAGAAATTAGTTGTTATGTAATACAGGTTTGGCTGGTTAGCAGGGCTGGACTGGGTAGAGAAATCGGCCCAGGATTTTCACCGGCCGACCCACAGGACACCTCGGTTATAGTAGATGTTTTGCCAGTGCAATGTTTTAGCTCTTAAAAGTGTGAAATGGAGGGTTTGTGACAATTTGGGGAATTCACAAAGAATGACTTTCCAGCTTTTTGTATTTTTGCACGTGCTTTTTGTGCTTGTTTAGCACCTGATTCACTAAAGCAATTATGCAGATCAGACACGCCAACGCCCAAAATCGACGCTGAATGCATGCTCAATTCTGATCTTGCTGGCAGATTCTAACTTAAGTGCTATATACTATAGTGGAGGATGCCACAGACCACTGTTATTTGACACACCCAGCCAGGACTGTGATCCAGACACCTGGACATGCAAAAGAAATCATCTCCTGAACATGCTGAAAGTGCGCTTTTCCACATCATTCATCTGAATATATGCAAGGTTAGAATTAACTTCTCCATCATTTGATCATTATTTGATGAATTATTGCTGATATTTTCTGTTGAAAATGCACACAAACATCTCTTTTAAATAAAATACATTTGACCGCCTACTTTGGCTGAAATTTTTGTGAATTTTCATAGAAAGGAGGCGTGTTTGTGCGGAAAGGAATGACAATTACTTTATTTAAATATTCAAGATGCAGCACAATTTCAGTGCTGATTGCACCTGGTTAAACTAGATTGCAAGTGATTAGTGATTAAGATGCAGGTTTTTGTGCTGAAATACAATGCGTAAAAGTGGAGCAACTGTTTAGTGAATTTGCCCCTATGGGTGTTCTTGCCATCATCCAATCAGCATTTTCGAGATGTAGTTTTCCTGTAGCTCCAGAGTGATACATAAAATTGATGGCTCAGGTGATGGGCTTAAAAAGTCCCCATGACAAGATATGGCAGATTTGAAAACACATACTTACAGAGTGAAGGGGTCATGCGGCATTCTAGCAAATGCCATTGAGATGAATGGGAATGGTAATGGATAGCTCTCTCCAAGTGTATTAGAACTCGATATTATAGTTTTCAAGTCTCCTCTATGTCCATCTGCCTCTAAATTGGCAGCAATGTGATCTTTGAATTGACCTTTTCAAGCAGATTTTTTACATGCGATGAGAGGGTTTACCTGTCTGACATTAGACCACAGCCAAAGATAAGTGCTTTCTTGTCTGATTGAAGTATGACCTCTCCATGTTGCTGGTCAGTTTAGTACCATGAGATCTGTTGGTATATTTCCGTATTTTGTTGCCATGCAAGCTCACCGTTATCAGGAATGGAAATGCTCTGTCCAGAGAGATGAGTGCCGCTTTGTGCTCGCCACAGACCCCACTCTTTCACTCTCTCTCTTTGTTGCTCTAACAAGCCCTGCTCAAGCTCCAGTGAAGCGAGAAATTGTAAACTCTGAGAGTGTGGGTTCAGATAAGGCTGTAGTGTTCATCTGTCCCAGAGAGAGATCAGATAAACTGTATACCCACCGCAGGACACTACCTCACGTCTAATCCACACACCTTTGTATTCACTTGCAAATACTCCTGTCCACATAAATATGTATTAGCACCTCCTCAGTAACAGCTTTCAATAGATCCGATCAGATTTGGGCCTCTCTCTCATTTTGTAGCATTGTGTCCTGTCGTGTGAGCGCAAAAAGCATTTAAAGTCTTTCTGTGGTAATACACAGATAGGGAGTGGATGCTGCGTTGCAGGTATTCAGACCCACTGCATGTTTTATTACTCTGTGCATACTGTTGTTTATATTTATAGACAGCAGATCAGTACGAAAGAGTGCACAATACACTTTTACCTTCAAGCAGAGAAGGTTATAACAAGGTTTATGCATTCATCCTTTTGTGCTGTTCACACATGCATTGACATATAGCAGATACATTTAATAAAGCATGACTTTGCATAATCTCAAATATTCAGATGTGTAGAAAACAGATAAATGTACAATAAATTAAACACTATAAGACTCCCATCATATATATATATATAAATGAATAAAAAATGTCATGGTGAACAGCAGCATATAACTAAATATTTAGCAACATATTCTGGTGATCGAATCGTTATTTAAAACTGTTCATCTACATATTCTGGTGATCGAATCGTTATTTAAAACTGTTCATCTACATGAATCATCCAAACAAACCGATTCCCTCCAATTAATCAGACTGCCCTGAGGGCGGTCTGAGAGGGCGAGGATGATTTCATGAGAGCTTAATATACGTGAACATTCTGAATGCACTGATTCACTACAATGAATCAGCCTTTCTAATGATTCATATGAGAGAGCAGTTTAGGAGAACACGTTTGATCAGTTTTTTTCCTCATTGCATTGTGTGCATATAAACAAGTGCTATATATTATATATTTATTTATATATTTACGCATTTGGCAGATGCTTTTATCCAAAGCGACTTACAGTGCAATTATTACAGGGACAATTCCCCAGGAACAACCTGGAGTTAAGTGCCTTGCTCAAGGGCACAATGGTGGTGGCCGTGGGGTTCGAACAAAGGACGTTCTGATTAACAGCCCTGTGCTTTAGCCACTACGCCACCACCACTCCGTCCAAGTGCTCATCAGTGTTGTGGGAGATAACTTTTTCGAGTAAGAAGTAAAGTAACAAAACATTTTTTAATTTTAGACCATAATATCGGAGTTACCTTTTAAATAAAGTAATGTGTTGCTTTTGTATACTTCTACTTTCCCTATATTGCGAGAAATCAGGAGTACAATTGTGCATACTTCGGGGCGGAGACATAGTGCATGATGGGCATTGTAGTTCTATGGAATGTGAGGCCAGAGACTATTTAGCAGAAAAGAGTCAATTCTATTTAAATGAATGGGAGAAACACCCAACAGTCAATGGATGTAGAAAGGAAGTCCCGCCTTGCAGAGCCAATCACTTTTAGATACAGACAACGACTGTCAATCAACACGAATGTTGCACCACTCTTTGTCTCTCTTCATTGGCTGCCGGTTGTTGCATGTATCAAATTCAAGGCTCTGATGGTGGCATACAGATCATTCACTGGGTCTGCTCCAGCATTCCTTAAATAATTTCAGCCAAGCTATGTTCCCACTAGAAGCCTGCGTTCTAGTTGGCTAAGGAACAGCACCTTGTTGTACCAACAAAAAGAGGCACCAAAACACTTTCCTGGACATTTGGTTTCATCGTGCCACATTGGTGGAATGACCTTCCCAACTTCATCCGTGCAGCTGACTCACTTTCTGTCTTCAAAAAATGGCTAAAGACACATATTTTCCATGAACACTTAACAAGTCACTAAATAAAAACAATATAAGGAATGTGTGTGTCACTTTAATCTGTCTTGAATACTACTATTCTGATGATAGTGAAACTTTGTAATACGGCACTTTTTGTATCACTGTCTCCTTAAGATGATTGGCTTACAATGTATTCCTCTTTTGTAAGTCACTTTGGATAAAAGCGTCTGCCAAATTAATAAATGTAAATGCATGCGCATTAACTATACAAGCCGGGAAAATTGCATGTTTTAGTGTAATATGAGGTCAACGTTCGGTTGAGTGAAATGCTATTGATTCATGAGTTTATACACACTGCATTAAAAAAAATCAGTAAATGCATTTATGCAGAGGGATTATAAGACTAGTCTTCAACTGGCCACGACATGATACACAGGGAAAATGCTCGCTCAATTCACTGACTTATGTAGCCGAACTGCTCCGTGTTACAGCTCTCTATAACGGGGAGAATGGGATGAGAAAAGCGGACATGTTTATATAGTAATAAACAAATTTTCAAAGCTGCATTTGGTGCAAGTGTTGTGCGTTAGGGTCCTCTGTGTCTCAAGGACAAAGTTTTCCATCTGTTTTGCAGTTACGCTGATGATAGGAGAGATCACGCTGCTTGGATTCACTTTAAATCTCCATTGTGTATATTTGAGAATGCATCGCTCAGTTGGTGACAGTGTGTGTGTGTGTGTGTTTATATGGAGAAATAAGTGGTGCTCTAAGATGAAGCTGTTTGCCGCTGGAGCAGCTTCACCTGTCAGAGATGATCACAATACCCAGGAGAACAGAGAACAGACAGACACACTGTCATCATACAATTACACCACCTATTACAACGCACACAGCTGCACCTCACACACACACACACACACACCCACACCCACACACAACATTCAACATTCACTATTTGATTAACACTTAAAATGTGGCTTCTGCACTCTTGCTTTTATATTATTTTTACTTTCTTCCATCACTCTTTCTTTATCTTCCTCTATCCTTTTATGAATAGATACATATCTGAAAGACCCGAAACCTGAAAACTGCTGATTTCATTGGCTGCATATGGAGAAATGAAGGCAGCAAGACACACACAAATCTAATATTTGTGTCACATCATGTCTACTAAATGCAGCATAGATTTCTAAAGCCAAGTATCCTTCACTGCCCATAACATTCCACAATCTTGTGCGTGCAGTTTGGTGGTTGTTAAGAAAAAATATATATATATGTGATCCTATTGATCAGCCACAACATTAAAACCACTGACAGGTGAAGTGAATAACATTGATTATATTGTTACAATGACACCTCTCAAAGGGTAGGATATATTAGGCAAGTGAACAATCAGTTCATGAATTTCATGTGTTAGAAGCAGGAAAAATGGGCAAGTGTATGGATGTTCCTGTATCACAAATTGCTAAAGTGCATGATAGAAAGGTGTCAGAACACACAGAGCATCACAGCTTGCTGTGTATGGGGCTGCGTATCCACAGATTGGTCAGAGTGCCCATGCTGACCCCTGTCCACTGGCAAAAGGGCCTACAATGGGCACGTGAGCCTCAGAACTGGACCATGGAGCAATAGAAGAAGGTGACCTAGTAAGTGAATCACGTTTTCTTTTAGATCATGTGAACGGCCATGTGTGTGTGTCGTTTACCTTGGGAAGAGATGCCAGCAGGATGCACTATGGGAAAATGGCAGGCCGGCAGAAGCAGTGTGATGCTCTGGGCAATATTCTGCTGTTAAAACTTGGGTCCTGGCATTCATGTGGATGTTACTTTGACGTGTACCACCTACCTAAATATTGTTGCAGACCACATACACCCCTTCATGGCAATGGTATTCCCTGATGGCAGTGGCCTCTTTCAGCAGGATAATGCGCCCTGCTACTCTGCAGAAATTGTTCAGGAATGGTTTGAGGAACATGACAAAAAGTTCAAGGTGTTGACTTATCCTCCAAATTCCCCAGATCTCAATCCTATTGAGCATCTATGGGATGGGCTGGACCAACAAGTCCGATCCATGGAAGCCCCACCTCAGAACATACTGGACTTAAAGTATTTGCTGCTATCGTCTTTGTGCCAGATACCACAGGACACCTTCAGAGGTCTTGTGTAGTCCATGCCTCGACAGGTCAGAGCTGTTTTGGTAGCACGAGGGGGACCTACACGATATTAGTCAGGCGGTTTAAATGTTGTGGCTGATTGGTGTATATCAAGCATACATACTGTATATATACTGTGTGTATATATATATATATATATATATATATATATATATATATATATATATATATATATACACACACACACACAGTAAATTTCAACTTATATTATTCCTGCAAAATAGGCATGATAGTCATAAAATATTTTCTTGGTTGTGTAAAGTTCACTTACATTTTTTCTAGATCATCAGAGGTGTCTTTGAAGGCTGTCTGAAACCAGTGTCCATAAGAGGTGCCTTCATACAAAAATGTAACCTCTGAAGTCCTTGACTAAATGTGCAGAACACAGCCCATGTGTCATTTTGTCATCATCTCACTGAAGGTGTCAATCATTACCACGCTCATTTTTGTGTCTTTGTTCCTCTATCCCTCCTATTCTTTTGTTTTTTACAAGCTGAAGATGGATTGAAGACAAATGGGTGTGTTTAAAAAAAGGTGTAGTACCTACTATTTTGTACAAAATGTATACGGTGCATAGTGTTGGAAACTCTCAAAGAGGACCAGGAGACTTGGGAAAAGCTTCAGCAGGATTATTTATTTTAGAAGTTCAGGAGCATCAGTCTACATGTAAGAACATAAATTAGCAAATTGTAGCATGTTTTTGTCATGTTTGGCATGTTTCTAAGTAAACTCTAGGGTAACCGTTTGAGTATTTCTGTAACTGCTGATCACCTAGGATTTACATGCACAACAGTCTCTAGAGTTTACTCAGAATGATGCCAAAAACAAAAAACATCCAGTGAGCGGCACAACATGTCGAACCTTGAGGCGGATGTGCTACAACAGCAGAAGACCATTTCGGATTCCACTTCTGTCAGCCAAGAACAGAAAACTGAGGCTGCAGTAGGCACAGGCTCACCAAATTTGGAAAAACATTGCCTGGTCGGATTAATCTCAATTTCTGCTGAGGTACCCAGATGGCAGGTCCACAGCATAGCATGAATAAGTAGGTGTACAGGTGTACCTATTAAAGAGGTTGAGTGTATATGTTATATGTATCATTATGCAAATAATGTAGTGGGCATAACCTCAGTTATGTTATTTTACAATAAAGAGCTCATAGACAAACCGAGGGGGCACATATTCTAAAAGACTGAAATCCCATCGTATAGAGAATACACCGTGAAAATAGCCACTGTCTTCTCAGCCTAAATAAAACATGTACCTACAGTATTAATAATTCTATCAGGAAGACTCACAGGATTGAGTGAAATTTAAGATGACATTTATTTGATGAATATAAAACAGAAAATGAATGTCTCTCTTTGGAGTAAGCCCCATCTGGCAGTCCGAATATGTTGTACTCGGAACCGTCATATCCTGCCAGAGATAGGAGTCAGGGGCGAGAAGCCTACCCCAGTGCCGGACGGGACTCAACTGGTGGTGGTGGTGGGTTGGTGGAGGTTGCCATGTTAGCACACTGAAACAGCAATGTGACAGGTTGTGAGCAGACTTATAAAGCAATGGCTTACATGTGATTGGCTAGGAATTACCCAGCTAATGGTGTACAGCTGCTAGATGATGTACAGCTGCTAGTCTTCCCGCTAGAACTATGCTGCGTTTACATTGTCCAAAATGAAACTCTGACTGCGTATTTGCATTTCTCTGTCTAAAGACAATGCGATTGCATTCTGTTTATTTTGATTTCACATATATTGAAGATGTATAATTAATGTGTTCATGATTAGCCTGATTGGCTCAGAACTGGAAAATTAGTATGCACTTCAAAGTTGAGCCATCACAGTGTGTTGTGGTGTGTGATGCATTAAACTGTTATTATTTACACAGAATTAAATGGTAATTTATGAATCTACAGTATAACAAACACAATTGGCTGTGAATAGCAAATTGTATACACACCCCAGTGTTTTATGAAAGGTCTTAATATTTTAAACTGCTGTCTTGAGTGGCTTTTCGCTCTCACGGCTTTGGCTTTGAGTATAGTATCAGCTTTTATATCACCCGAATGTTTGTCTTTGCACAACATCTACATATCCTCGCCCACCTGTGTGAAGTTGTTCCCCAGATGCAGATGTCTTGCATCAGAAGCTGAAGATTGAGCTGGTGTGAGGATCTTGGCCGGCAGATTGAATTTAACAAGCCAGTTGGTTTGTAACTGTCTGATCGATTCAGTGTTTGTGAGATTTTATGCCTTTTGTTATTTATGTTTGTTATTTATGTTTTGCCACTTATAATTTACCATGCAAAGTCCACCATCCCTCGCAGGGAAAACACTGCATAGAGTCCATATGTACATCTCCACAACACAATACACACCTATGTCTCACAACTATATTGGTCCATATCTAGGTGTGCATGAGTGTAGTGGCTGTAATGCCAGGCTGGTTTTAGTGCCCTCCCTGGAGGGCTATATGCATCCACTATGTCAATGTATGGCTAATGTTTCTGGATTATTCTACAATAAGTGTTGCAAACCATGCAAGCAATTTCACATTTTATTCTGTTTAAAATACAGCAAATTCACAGGTTATTTTTGGCCAAAATGACAAAAACAATTAAATATTTTCTGCTTATTATTTTAATTATAAATATTACATTTTATAAAATGTTGCTCATTATTTCATTATTAAAACACATATTATAAAATTTTAAGATTTTACCCAATAGAGTGCAACAGTCTGGTTACATAAGTAAAACTCCCATTCCTTTAACAATAACTTATAAACCTTTAAGGGCAGACCAACCATGAGCTCCAAGGTTTTTGTATGCTTCTGTTGAAGCCATCAGTCTGTGTTATTTCAACTTCATTTTTAACAGAATTTCTGGTGAAGAACTACACTACCCCGATCCAGAAGAGAAAGATCCACCAATCAAAGAATCGCGGCGAACAAAGCGTGCCAAAAGAGCTCTGTATCAACCGGCCACTCCCGTGACACACTGTGAATGAAATACCACTTTCCTACACTTTCAAACTATTTCTACAATTCTGAATCAATAGTATCATATTTTCAGTAATTTTTATTAATTTGCATAATTCTCAATGGTTCGTGCGATTTTGTTCAGGCTTACATTAAAGATGTTAGGTGCACAGTCTTTTATCTTTGTCTTTTTGTCTGATTTTCTAATACTTTAAAAGTTTGTAATGTTGTGATTCACCTCTGAGTTGGTTGGTTTGGTTATGGTTTAGAACTCTTTTATGAAATATATATATGGAGAAAATTAAAGGGTTAAAAAGTGGACAGGCACTGTTGCACACTATAAATCATGCACAGTATATTAAAAAAAATATTAGCATTACATGTTTTTAAAACCACTTGAAGATGTGGAAACTGGCAGAAACTTTGTATGTGCAATAATTAAAAAAAAGAATACAAAATACAGTACAAAAAACAATATAAAGTACTCTTTACATTAAAAATGGTGCATTTTAGTAGACATTTTCTATCACAACTTGCTTGTTAGCTAGTAACAGTTGTGTAGCTTAGCTTATGGATTTGTTTTAAACTAGCTAGCTATGTTTATATCTTTTGTGTTAGCAACTATGATAACAGAAACGGAAGCATAACCGATGGTTCTCGTGGAGGACTCGTGGTAGTTTTTCATTATTTCAGATCCAGCATCATGATCTAGCCTATGTCTCATAAGGCTCACAACTGTCTTCTTATACTTGTACAATAAGTGGCTTTCACCCGCCTGCACCCCAGCTCCACAAGTTTAGGTCCCATCCTGCTCAAGGGGTAAGCTCCTCTCCCTGGCCATCTTCGCCTTCCGGTAGGATATGATGGTTTGAGCAAGAAACCTGACGATGAACCATAGGATGGAGCTTACACCAAGAAATAAAAAAACTCACGTTATTCCATACTATCGAGTCCTCTGACTGTTTTTAGGGTAATGATTTAAAAAATAAAAACATAATGAAGCTCTGAAATGTGTGGAAGAATAATGGTGAAATGCTGTCAAATGTGGTGCCATTAAAAGTAGCTCATGTCTCAAAGGTTTTCTTGAACATTTTCTCAGCTGGTTTGTAACGGTTAGCATAGCACATCACCCACCTGATGTTAGTAGTTAGATGGATCGAGCTGTCTTTCATTTGATCAGTTTTGTGCATTATGGGAAAATAACGATTTTCCAGTCAAGAGTTTCTTGAAGGTGAGTTAGCCAGTAGATCTTATTTAGGCAGGGTAAAAAATTAGACTTTTCTTCTAAAGTATTTGATGCACAATTGCCCAGTTCTTGCCACTTTACTTTTTCTTCCACTTTCAGTCATATTACTGTCGCCATTTTCTCCCTCCAGACACTTTGCGTCTGTGTGTTATTCTTACTGTAATAACATGCCCTGCATTACTCTTGCTCTTCTGTGAGTTGTATTTCTTGGACTTCTGGGAACAGTTGACAAGTTAATATGAATTGCATAGCTACACAGGTATTCATTTGCGGTGACGCTATCATATGATTGCTTTGCATTTATGTTAAACTAACTCTCGGCCGTCTCCGAAACTGAAATGCAATTTAGCTAGTATAACATGCATGACATTTGATGGACCTTTAAAACGAGAGTGTGCTTGATCTGTATTAGTTGCTCTAAGTGCACTTAGTGAAGACATATACCTTACGCATAAATCAATTAACACACATCCAAAACCCATTTATGTTACAATGGACTGCACTCACACTTAGTTTATCCACTACAGTATAATGAGGACAGCAGACATCTTTTTCTCTGAAATATTTTCTCCTGAAATATGTAAAAAAAAGAAATAAACTTGTGTTCCCTGCAGATTTCACTGGATTTGACAAACATGTTCATTTAGAATCACGTAGCATTTCTCCTTATATTCACATCTACCGCACTCAAAACCACCACATACTCTAATTATAAGACCTCTGACTTAGTCAACCCCACCACCTTAACTTTGATTCCAGGAGGACTCTATACATTTACTTTATCTACAGTTTCAGTCTTGCACATTATCGCCCGCCACTCTTCCACCAATCAGCTCGCTCTTGGCGCCCTGCAGTCGCCTCGCTTGATTCCAGTAGCATGTGAAGTGGGCTAAAGAGTTTTTCCTGTAGTGAAAGGGTTAACCCTTCACTTGAAGCCCAGTGACTGGCTTTGTCACTCTGTTCTTTATGAAGATAATTAAGTCACTTTAAAGCGATCTTTTGTTTCTTTTCTTAAGTGTGTAAGAAGTGAGATCGCTTATGCACGCGCCCAATCAGAGACAACTAATCTGACCATATTGTTTGACAAGTGTGTTTCTTACT
The DNA here is from genome assembly GCF_025860055.1 of Xyrauchen texanus. Lineage (NCBI taxonomy): Eukaryota > Metazoa > Chordata > Actinopteri > Cypriniformes > Catostomidae > Xyrauchen > Xyrauchen texanus. The sequence goes on from NC_068289.1 coordinate 20,330,652, forward strand.
GCTCTCTGCCACAGGAGATGTAATTTGAAACAATTATGCCAATTCCTCAGAACAGTATGGTGCGGGTAAGTAGTTTGTTTGCCACCTTCGTCAGGTCACACTCATTGGCCTCTCGAACACCATCATCTAAAATAGGAGTCTCAAGAGTTGGTTGGTAGTTATCCAAAGTTTATGCACTGAGAAACAACTTCTTGGCTGCTGCTGTTTTGTGTAGAAGCTGAGCGATAAGTCGGCATACAATTACATTTTTGCTTTAATGCTAATTGTTTATCAGAAATCATGTCTAATTTTGTTCATAATATAATGCACTTATATCATTCTAATAAAAAAAAATCTTGTTTCATTTTCCCTCATTCTACATTAGTGGTTCATTACTGGTTTTGCTCAGGTTTTGTAATCAGGTTTCAGTTAAGTAAATTACTTTTAAGTACTGTACTTTACTTGGGCTACATGTTTTCCTAAAATAATATAATTTATGTAGAATGCATTTAAAACAATGTGTACCAAAGTTCCTATTAACGCAATTACGTCCACTTCGCGACCATGTTGGGAATGCTTCACTTCAGCTATTTTCTATGGATACCAGCTGCATAAAAGTACAGCTCCTATCTACTTGAATGGGGAAAGACCAAAATCTCCAAAACAGTTAGTAAACATTCTAATCATATAAAATTTTTCAAATCAGCAGTAGAATGGGACAATAGTGGTATCACTATTTTTCAGGCTCGTCCTGAAAACGCGTTCTCGAGTTAACTGACAGCCAATGTATGTATCTAAATGATGATTGGCTCTATTACCTGTAAGGCGGGACTTCATTTTGTACACCCGCCATATTGGGTGTTCCAATGTCTTCCATTCATATTACTAAAAGAGCTCCGTCCAAGGCCAAAAATGCTCTGTATGTACTATGACAGCTGAAGGCATGCCACCCCAAACAAATCATTGTAAGGGAGAAACTTGTGGTGCTGATTGTATGACAATGAGCAAGGAGGAAATAGAGCCATTATTTAGAATTTTTTAGTGAACTTTTTTTTACTTCTGTGAAAGGTGTTTTAGAAAGTAACTTAATAGGAAAGTAATTTTTTTTAATATCTTAATAAGTGAAGTAATCTGATTACAATTTATAGAGTGGTAGTTAGTCATCTGTTGTGGATTACTTTTGAGTAATTTACCCAACTTCAAATACAGTAGTTTAATTGGATGCATGGCATTCGATATCTACAACAAAATATACAGTATGGGAAGTGTTTTCTCCCTTTTGAAAGTTAATAAGCCTGTCTATTTGCAATCCTTACAATGCACGATTATATAGTCATTTTATTGTTTGTATTTTAGCATTTTTTTTCTCAGCTGTCTGTGACGCTATCGTAACAGATCTGCTACCCATTTTTGGTTTGCGTCCCACCAGTTGAGAACCACTGTTTTTCTTTCCTGGCCTTTTTCCATATCATAAGTCATGAAAAATCCCTCCCACTAGAGAGTTTTTCAACCCACTCCTGTGAAACATCCCTTTCAGTCACTGTAGATGAGTCTCTCCTTGAATTAAACTAAAATCTGTCCAATGGCATCCAACAGGGTCTGAAATATCACAAGCAAAGGAAGTGTACCCAGACTCAAGGTTGTAGAGGGGCCAAATGGACCTCCCTGTTGAGACCTTACATTTTATCACTACTGGTATTTGTCCTCAATGGTAAATTAGCAGCCTTTGTCCTAAGCTTAGATTTCATTTCTGAAGACAGCGCTTAAATTCTTTCTTACTACCCAGAATTTACTACTATTCTGCTTCTCAAAGGACAGAATGAAAACCAGGACTAAAGTAGAGGAGATAAAAATTTATGGTATCTTGCAATTTAATGGTTGAAAAGATGCAATTTGAAAGATCATAAATTGTGAAGGAGTGCATGCTCCATTGAGCTTGATTCAGTGCTTGCTGTTAGAAGTTGATTCGCAAGTGTCTGCAGAGTGTGATTAACGACCTGATGAGCCAGAGCACCGCTAACCACGTTACCACTAATGCTGCTCATTAGAATAAATAAAATAAATTGACTGCAGCTCTATGAAAACTCTAAACATCACCCGCCAGCCTGGATTTAGCTCCTTGGTGCCTGTTTTCACCTCCATCGCGTCTCTGGTGACAGGGCCGAAGGGGGAACCTGCTGGGGCCTGGTCACACAGAGGGGCCATGGAAATACGACCAACGGGGAGGAGAGAGGATTGTTTAGTTTACTGGTAATCACATGTCAGGGGCCTTTTTACTCAAAAAACCATTTGAGGAAAGGGGGTGGCAGTTTGTGCCGTTATAATGCATAAAATTGCATTTCAAGCTGATAATCGGTTGGTAGCAGTGGTTTGTGTGCAGATTGCAGTTGTTCTTGTCTGGGGTTTCGGTAATAGTGTGTGCTCTGAGGTTTAGTCCTCACTGCTGTCTTTCATTTGCACAGGGAATAGCCTCTAGAGTTGAGACATGGATGAATCTGTTCAGACCAAATTGTTCAGGGTGATAGAGTTATCACTTAGAGGCTTCTGCTGTACAGGTGATGCTGCTGGCCACTCACAGATGTCGAAATTATTAGAAGACAAGTGGAAATAGACTGTGGAGAATAACTGATTTTGTTTTTTGACAGAGAAGGTTGTGAAGAAGATTTAGGTTATAGCTTTGACTATTCATTTTTTATTTGGCCTCAACCTGTTCAGTGGCTTTCTATTAGTTTGTGGTCATTGATTTTGCAATCATTGATTTCTTGGATGAATGTTAAAATCAATGCATCTTATGAGAAGTAATTTCTTCTTTGAAGCAGTAATGACATTTAGATTTTTCTTCATTGGGCTGTTTCAGTGGCTGTGAGGTCATAGGTCATGAGAGAAATCGAATTCCCATTCTGACACTCACTCGACGTTGTGTCGATTATAGTGACACAAGGGGTCTCTTCTGAGAGCCTTGCATACCTCTGAACTTGAGAAAAGGGCAATGTCAAGTTGGCAGAAAGAATTTGCATGTGCGCCCCCAGACATATTGGTACAAATGGGATTCTGGTCCAGCTGATTTGGGGCCGCTTCGGCAGGGCACAGATAGATCTCTTTGCCTCCCAAGACAACTCCCATTAACCGTTCTGGTACTCCCTAACGGAGGCCCCTCTCAGTACAGACACAGCTGGCCCCGGGGGGGCCCCTGCAGAAGTACGCATTTCCCCAGTGAGCCTTCTTGCACTGGTGCTGTGCAAGGTCAGGGAGGACGTGGAACAGGTCACCTTAGTGGCTCCTTACTGGCCCACTTGGACCTGGTTCTCGGATTTCACGCTCCTCGTGACAACACCTCCCTGGCAAATTCTCCTGAGGAAGGACCTCCTTTCTCAGGGACGGGCACCTTCTGGCACTGCGCCCAGACCTCTGGAACCTCCTTATCTGGCCCCTAGATGGGACATGGAAGACTTAAGCGGTCTACCACCTACAGTCGTAGGCAAGGCAAGGCAAGACAAGGCAAGGCAAGTTTATTTATATAGCACATTTCATACACAATGGTAATTCAATGTGCTTTACATAGAAGAGATTAAAATAAGAATAAAAAAAATATAAGAATAATTGAAACAGTTTAGATTATAAAATAAAATACAGTACAAACAGTCGGACACACAGTGGCACAGTGCTCATTCAGTAAATGCACAGCTAAACAGATGTGTTTTGAGTCTGGATTTGAGTGTGACTACTGTAGGAGCACATCTGATCTCTTCTGGAAGGTGGTTCCAGCTGCGGCTGGCATAATAGCTAAAAGCAGACTCTCCTTGCTTAGAATGAACCCTTGGTATTTCTAGCTGATGTGATCCTAATGATCTGAGTGATTTGATGGGTTTATATTCAGTGAGCATATCTGCAATATATTGAGGTCCTAGCCCATTGAGTGATTTATAAACCAGTAATAATACTTTAAAATCAATCCTAAATGTAACTGGGAGCCAGTGTAAAGACCTGAGGACTGGTGTGATATGTTCATATTTTCTGGTTCTGCTCAGAATCCTGACAGCAGCGTTCTGTATGAGCTGCAAGTCAATGGGACTGTAATCATTAGGTGATAGAGCTAAGTAGATCTGTGTGTCGTCTGCATAGCTGTGGTAAGCAATTTGGTTCTTTCTCATTATTTGGCTCATTGGGAGCATATACAGGTTGAACAGGAGTGGCGCAAGAATTGAGCCTTGAGGGACTCCGCATGTCATGGACATCCACTCAGACTTATGGTCTCCTATACTCACATAATAACCTCTCCCTTCTAAGTATGACTTGAACCATTTTAGGACCATCCCAGAAAGCCCCACCCAGTTTTCCAGCCTGTCAAGAAGTATGTTGTGATCGACAGTGTAAAATGCAGCACTGAGGTCGAGTAGTACCAGTACTGATAATTTGCCTGTATCAGTATTTAAGCGAATATCGTTTATTATCTTTATGAGCGCTGTCTCTGTGCTGTAATGCGATCGGAACCCAGATTGAAAATAGTCAAAGTATCCATTTGAGTTCAAGAATTTGTTCAGCTGATTGAAGACAACTTTTCAATGATCTTGCCTATGAAAGGAAGATTTGAGATCGGTCTATAGTTGCTTAATATGGTCTTATCCAGATTGCTCTTTTTCAAGAGGGGCTTGACAACTGCAGTTTTCAGGGAGTTTGGAAAAATCCCAGAGAGAAGTGAGGAGTTTATCACTTCTAGGAGATCTGCTTCTAAACAGTTGACCACACTTTTGAAAAAAGATGTGGAAAGTGCATCAAGGGCGCAGGTTGATGTTTTAAGGTGCTGTACGGTTTCTTCCAAAATTTTGCCACATGCGCTCTGCTTTTCTGCATTGTCTTTTCATATTTTGCTCTGCTGTTGAGTTTCTCCAAGGTGCTTTTTGTCTGCCACTCTTCTTCCTGACTTTCACACTAGCAATATTATCAATTACACTTTTAACTTTTGAGTTAAAAGAATCAAGGAGAAAATCAACAGAGTCAGCAGATATACTTGGTGTTAAAGATATAGCCTTCATAAATAGTACACTAGTGTTCTCATTTAAGCATCTCTTCTTGACAGACACAGATCTAGCTTCAATGGCAGGAGAGATCAATATATCAAAGAACATACAGAAATGATCGGACAGTGCTACATCCTTAATAACAATCGATGAAATGTTTAGACCTTTACTGATAAGTAAATCTATAGTGTGTCCATGATTGTGTGTGGGTCCATGTACATGCTGAGTCAGATCAAAATTTTTTAAAACAGTTTTGATTTTTTTTGTCATATTGGTTTCTGCATTATCTATGTGAATGTTAAAGTCTCCAGCAATGGCAAAACAGTCAAACTCTGAGGTAATTGTTGATAACAGTTAGGTAAAGTCCTCAGCAAAGAATGGAGAGTATTTTGGAGGCCTGTAAATAATGATAAGTAAAATGCATGGAGCACCTTTTAACACACTACCCAGATATTCGAAAGACGGGTAATTCCCAAATGATATTTGCTTACATTGATAGACATATTTAAAAAGAGCAGCTAAACCCCCACCTCTCCTACCTTCTCTGCAGACACATAAATAAGTAAAGTTAGGAGGGGATGTTTCATTAAGGACTGTTGCACTACACTGCCCTACAAAGGCAAAACGCTGTAACATCATGTTTGGTCAAAAATGAGTTATGTCATTTTTGGGGTATTCAAGACCTCCTTTATCATGTGAGCAGAACAGCAGAACGCCGCAACAGTTGTTACGGCTCTTAGCCTTTGTTTCCGGCACGCTGAAGTTGAGTTAAGGTGTTCTGACTTTGTTTCACCTGGCATCAAGAGAGATGTTACGCACCGCTTTGTCATACTGTCAAAGATTACCGCTCTTTTATTGTCACCAAACCGCGTAACATACACACGACACATCTTTGAAATAAAGTGTAGACTGCCGACTGCTTGTTTGTATTATTACTCTGTGATAGCGTAATGGCCCATTACTCTCGTGGAAAAATGTTGGTGGAGATGGCCTTGAAACGCAGACATCAAAAGCAAGGTTAGAACATACCAAAAAGATTATGAATTTGATTAAAACATTATACATTTTCGATTGTATTCTGCTTAATTGAGCTAGCTTGTGAGAACAACATACCACCACTTAAGTTAGCTGGCCAGACAAACTGCTCCAAGTATGCAATCAGAAACAAAGCAAGGTGAAGGGTTGTCATAAATGTTGTTATTTTCGTTTAGGGCGATGGTTCGGATCTGTCAATGTCAGTGACAGCCCGGAGCTAGCTAAATTTAATCTGTGTCAAGTAAATTAGCGCTAACGTTGACGCTGACATTCGCCTCACATCAGATGCCGAAAACCAAATATTAAATACAGAGGCATCCTATCTCTCCATGCAATCCGATATAATCCATAGAAGATAATCCATAGCAATGCACGTCATCTGCTGTATCCACAACAATCCATACGTGTTTGAGCCATATTTCCTTCTTGCAGGTGTTCACGTCAGATTTTACAGCTAGTTATCGCTAACGTCCGTACAAAGTAGGCTAACCTAAATAGTAAAAGTAATTCCAACTTTTTTCGGTATACTCTGTCTATATTATCTCAGAATTAAAAAGTAGTAATCCAAGTCGTGTTCGTTGACTGAGCATCTTGAGCAGTTTGGTGGTCCTTAACCCTTAACCCTTTAACTGTCACCCCTCCCCCTTTTTTCGCATAGACATGAAAATCACTATCCAAACTTAAATGGTTGTCTTTCAAGAATGCTTTGTCATATAAACCTATGGACAAGTTGTGTTCCAAATTTTAGGTTGATATCTCAAAAAATTATCTTTCAGTAAGATTTTATTTGGGCGCAGTAAAAAACTTGGAATGAGCAGTCTCTAATCTCTAATGTATTGGTCTAATGTTTAATTAATTATTACTCTATATCTTGCATTTAAATACATATACCTTTGTATTCAATTATAATTAAATTATCTTTATTGTGAAAATATTTATTGTATTTATTCATACTGTACATACTGTACTGCAAAGTAACTTATCTGTCATACTGTTTAACTGTGTTAGTGTTGCCGCACTATCCTACTCATTATAGCACTAAATAGGAACAACCAAATGTCTTCTATGTAATTTAAAACAAATACCATGATGACTAGACCTTGGTTAGGTGGTCTTATAATGGATGTAAGTATGGTGAACAGCAAGTAAATATTGATTACATGTCAGTTACTGCCTTTTGCCTTTGCATGACTCCTGATTTTTGGCACATGATACAAAGGCAGAGTACAGTAACTGCCAAACAAGGGTCAAATGTCAATTTTGCACTCAAGATTTTTTGCATACAAACATTTCTTCAGTATAGCAACTAGTTGTGACATTTTGGGAGTCCTACCTATAATACTTTTGTCTGGACAAAACAGAAACTTTAAAGTCATTTTTCTCAGTTTCACACTCTAGTGAGTTAAGGTCTTTTGCTTTTGCAGGGCAGTACAGCTGTCTTCTAGCCAAGTTTCATTTAGAAACATAAAATCCAGGTTGTATGTGCTTATTAAGTCATTGACTAGAAGTGATATATTTTTAAGTGAGCGGATGTTTAAAAGTGCTAACTTAACAGTTTTTGTCCCCACAGCAATTTTAGTTTGGTGTGTAATAGGCACCAGATTAGATGGGTTTACTGTACGGCTTTTGAAGGCCTTAGACTTTCTATGATGTAATCGAACAGCAATAGAGAAAGATACAGGCACACTGGGTTCCCGCTTGTTTTGTAAACATTTGAGAAAGTTACTGTTATCATAGCGGGGACCTGACACATATCACTGAGAGCTGGTATCAGTGGTTTTTGTTCACCTAGAGCAGATGGAGGAGGGTGTGAGCCCTGGCGTTATGGCAGAGTTCGAAGAGCTCTCACAGGAGGAGGGGGAGGGCGAGCTGGGCCCGCAGGTGGTTGAGGGGCCTGCCGTTTTTGCTTGATATCTGGGGGCTTGCAGCAAAAGAGTGGGATAGTTTGGTTCCAGCATACACCAGTTCTTCCATTTTCTCTGAGAAACACAGATGTGGAGATGCTGGAGAGAGGGATAACATGTCTGGTGAGAGGGGCTGTTGCTCTGGTGTTGTAATATGCTGTCATGGTTTCCCTGGGTGTTTTCCAGAAAGTTGTCCTTGGGTGCTGAATCTTGGCGCAGTTCTAATATGTCACAGTCTGTCTATGGTGAACTTTGTGGGCAGGGCTCAGATGAGATTGTGTCCTTGAGCAGAAATTGTTGTGGCTGAGTGGTGATTTGTCAACCGCACATTCATTCAGGTGCAGAAGTGAAGTCCTGTGGTCATTCATACTGTGTCCAGGTGTGTGTGTGCCATTCAGATTGAGTGGATTGGCACACACTGCAGAAGGATGATTGAGGGAGAAGTAGATATTGTTCTTTTGCACTCTTTAACCAAGTTTGTTTGGGTGGTGGCCATCCTGTCGGAACAGTTGCCTCTGACTCCAGAAAAGATTGAAGTTGTCAATGAAGTTCACTCCTTTTATATTGCAGATTTTTTGCAGCCATGTATTAAGCCCAAGCAACCATGAAAACATGTTTGTTCCTCTTGCTGGAAGTGGTCCACTGATGAATGTTTGAACTTTCAGTCTTTTAAGTGTTTCAAAAAGTTCATTGAAATCCTTCTTAAGGAGTTCTGACTGCTCTTTATGAATATCATTCTTCCCCACATGAATGATGAGTCGATTTTCAGTCTTATGTTTCATCAGAATGTTCTGAAGTTCCCTGTTTACATCCGAAGTTGTTGCTTGTGGAAGGCAGCATGTAGTTGTATCCCTGCTGCTAATGTTTTTGATTATGGAGTCACCAACTATCAGAGTCCTGGCCCGGCTGCGCTCTGAGCTGAATGCCGCTGTCAATGCCTTGAGCGCCTGTTGGCATCAGTGTTAGCTTCTGGCTGATTCAGTCTGTGTTCGATCACATTCATCACGTTTGGGGATTCCTCATTCATTAATACTTCAAATCTGTTCTCAAGACGTATAGGCGGTGGTAGGAAACAAGTGTTTGCAATCCTTGTCAGAGCCGTATCTGGGTTAGAGGATGCTACTGCGGCAATATGTGATGCTTGTGACAATCTGATGTCTTGAGTGCCTTTTGGTCTCGCTCCCTGTTTTTGCCATCGATTTGTAAGTTGATCGGCTTGTTTCTCTACACTCAGTATGGCCTGTCGAGGAGCACTAGATTCATGTGACTCACCAGCTGTATGCTGAGGGCGTCTATGACGAAGCTCTGTTGTGTGTTCCATCTGGTTTGGTGGTCCTGTAAGTAACTTTGTTTCAAGAACTGCAATCCTTTGTAAAAGTCTGTGGCAGTTAGTGCAGCAAGTAGATTCCAGAAGAGGCATTTTCTCTTATCCTTTTGAATGTAGGCAGTTGTGTTTTCCCTTCCCTGGAATGAAAACTTTCAGTGGGAGGCTGGTCGGATAAAAGAATTCTGCTTTTTTTTGTAGTAGTCCAAGCTTTTGAGCACTGTGCTGATTTGCTTAAGTTAAAATTAGTTGATAAAAGGAGATAAAATATAAAAATATAAAAGCGATAGAGCAAAGTGCGGAGCAGTAAGCAAGAGCGTCCAAACAGTAGCTGAGCAGGAAGTGTCATGACACGATCAACTGAGCCAGAGCTCCCCCAGGCAACTTCACCCCCTCAAGTGGCGTCTGTTTGCAAACAGACGCTTTCGCTTCCTGGATGCTCTTCCTCCCTATCCCTCTGGCCATCGAATTCAGCGGAGGAATTCGCCGTCAGACCCCCCACGAGTCGAGTGCTCCGTGTTGGGCTTTAGCTCCACAAGCATAGTTCCCTCTTCAAGCAACTCCCTGTGATGTATTTTCCGCTATACGGTCCCCCTGCTGGCAGGACCCGCGTCTCCCTTGGGCAGTCCTCGCTGCCCGGCCAGCATGTCTGTAGCAACTCCTTCCTTGTCAGGTAGGATCTACCACCGCACCATGTCCATGGGTGGCTTGACAACACCCGTGTGTATTAGCCAAAAATTACCTCCATCCAGTCTGGGCTGGTTGTGGTCTCCACAGGGCTTTTTCCCCCTGAAAGAATAGGAACGGAAAAGGATGCCTTCCCTGACGCGTCTATAGCGTTAAGATAGCCCCAGATGCTTTTTAATTCTATGACGAGAAACATAGAGAGAGAAAAGGCATGGCTGGCCGGCTGACTCAATACAATTCATGTCGCCTGTTTACGTATGGGTGCTGGGAACCTAAGAGCGGTATATGACACCTTTCATTGGGGGCGTTGGGGAGGGTTACGTGCAGCCGACCCAGCTGCTTCTAGCACGCAGAAACCAGCTTGCACCTGGCTCGTCAGTCACGTAACACGGGTAGTGCATGGCAATTTGAAGTGGGACTCCTTGTGTCACTGCAATCGAAACAACGTCGAGTGAGTGACAGAAGGGGAATGTCATGTTACTGTTGTAAATTCTGTTCCCCGATGGAAGGAACGAGACGTTGTGTTCTCCTTGCCACGTCACTATCCCTGTAATGTGCAGTAACCTTATACTCTGCTCCTCAGTGAAAACCTGTCTGACATTCGCTCGCCTGCTCCCCTTTGTACCTGTATGTCCGGGGCTGGGCATGCAAATTCTGTCTGACAACTTGACATTGGCCTTTTCTCAAGTTCAGATGTGCACGAGGCTCTCAGAAGAGACACCTTGTGTCACTACAATCGAGACAATGTCTCGTTCCTTCCATCGGGGAATGGAGGTTACAACAGTAACATGACGTTCTGATTGCTTATAGTTTCCTTCAGGCATTTAAAATGATAAGGCCGTTACTACAGGTAAAACAACTAATGGCTCTACATTACTGTGGTTAAGTTAATGTTGATAGTCCTTTCTAAAAAAATAAAACTGTAGTATTTGTTATGAAAGAACTAATTGCCTAAACACATTAAAAAATTTTAACTACTATATTCACATCGGTAACAAAAAAAGTTAAAATAGATTTTCCCTAATTAATTTAATATGAATCCACAAGGTACCAGTTATTACTACTGAAGTAAAAGCAGAGTAAAAACAGCAAAACAACACCGCTTTAGTAAAGGTGAAAAGTAACGAAGTACAAATACTTTGTTACTGAAAGTAGCTTTTTTCAAAATGTGTACTTCCTTGAGTAGTTTAATTTGTTGCAACTTCATATTTTACTTTGCTAAAATTTTAAGCCAAACAAATAATTTTTACTTTGATACAGACCCTCTCGTTACTCGTTACCTGATTAAAAAGTTTGTTTCATTATTTGCAAAAAGAGGGTAGCTGATAAACAAAGCGTGGTGTGTTTGATTGACAGCAGCCAGTGTGAGCATAGACACTCAGCGGATACGCTCATTAAGTCTGTGCCAGCCCAGCGAGGTGTGCTGAATAGAGCTGTTCAGCTTGTATTCCAAAAACCCAGAAGAGAATTTGCCATGGGTTCTATCAGGATTTTCTTATGGGTTTTTATAATGGGGTTTTTGAACTTATGAGGAGAGTAAGGACTGTGGTAAACATTACTCGACAATACCTGGACGTACTGTTCTACAAATTACATACAGTCATACTTCAAAGGTGAATTTTGAAGCCATATTGAATTACATACGTTTTCTATAAAATGCACGACGGCTTAAAAATTCACGTTTGAGGTATGAAAGTGTGTAATTTATGTTGTAGAACAAAACATCCAGTCCTTATCTACCTGCAACCCAGCTTTACTTATTGTATGCTGAACTATTGATTTATTTGTAAAAAATTTAAATTTGCTTCGGCAGCGGCTCTGAGTCACACAACATTTTCCGAATTTTCAATGCAGGAAAAACCCTGAAAAGGTCACCCGCCAAATTGGTTAGTAAGTGTGGTAGAGTTACCCACCATTGCCGATTTGTACCCGCAGTTAGCGGGTTTGCGGGTGTAAATTTCAAACCCAGGTTTCCTTATCTTCACACTATATTCACATTAGGGAACATGATAGTCACATTACTATGTAATCATGCATTAGTCACGTGCTATGCCCCCCAAGCGCAAGTGAAACAAAGGGTCAAATTGTATCATCATGGTGCTAACTCTTATAAAATGTGCTGGAACAGAAGACACTCCCCACCTCCGTCAACAGAATACATACTCTCACACATAATACATATATGCTCATCCAGAATGCTGCTGCAACCCAGCTGATCTCCATCCTGAAAAAGTATTCTTGTATAAATTTGCTTCCTCTTCATATCCACAGAACTCCAATTCTCACTCAAAAAAAGTTCAAAATCCTTGTCCTGGAATATAAAGAATCTAAACAGCCTAAAAAACATCCAGAGCATGCTGAAATCAAGGGGCTGTGTTGTTCTGACCAAACAGGTCTATAATACCTGGAGAAAGCCATCTGAGTACAGAAAAGTCCTGAATACAGTTTTTTGAGCAAATTACCTAAGCTGTAAATGCAATGTGACTAAATATGTATGTAATATAATACATACAAATTACACCATGACAAAGTTGATTGGCTAATGACACTGTAAGAATGTGCAGACTTAAATTATTTTTATTATTAAAAAATCCTGAATGGAAATGCTTAATATGTGAATAAACTCTTAAAATTCACTTAACATTTAATGCAGTAGGACGAGGTGGATTTTGCATTAGATAAAATGTACATTAAGGGGATGGAAACGATGATGTGTTTTGACCATTCGTGCACGTTATGTGTGTGCGATAGCTTGATGTGTCTGGCCCAACAAAAGGTCCGACCTTGGCACACAATTATTCATCCATAGCCCTTGACATTCGGAAGTGTTTAACCTATAGCTGGTCTTTTAAGTGGGTCCTCGCATCCGTCAGAAAAGAAACGCACTTAAATATGTGAAACATTTAGATGGAACCCCAGCTACTAAGATAGCAGGTCTAAAATTTTGCTGCTGAAATTGGTGTGTGCTTCTTGAAATTTTAAGAATTGTAATTACTGCCCCCAGTGGCCTAAGCTAGAAGTGGTGTTTAGATGAAATTATAAAAAATTGTATGTAAGATTGAAAATGCAACCTCTGAATTGTGCTTACAATTATGAAATGAACACAATTACTTCCTGGTTCCAGTGGGACAATATAACAACATCTGCTAAATATTTTCAAATGTAAAAGTGCTGGTTGATAGTTTTCATAAATATTTCATAAACATTTTTGTGATTGTATACTGTCACAGATGTGGAGGAGTGTGTGTGTGTGTGTGTGTGTGTGTGTGTGTGTGTGTGTGTGTGTGTGTGTGTGTGTGTGTGTGTGTGTGTGTGTGTGTGTGTGTGTACAAGTTTAACCTCCATTGCGCCCACAAGGATAGACAAACCTGAGATCACCTACATTGTGGGGCCCAGCAAGCGGTCCACATGAGGGAAATGGCTTAGTAAACGTACTAAACAATGTTTTTCCAAAAATGTAAAAATGCAAAAAGGTTTCTGTGAGGGTTAGGTTTAGGGGTAGTGGTAGTGTTAGGGGATAGAAATTATCGTTAGATCTGTATAAAATCCATCAAATCCATAGAATAGGTTTTTTTCTACCCCTTCAAAAAAAAAAAAAAAAAAAAATAAATAAACCTGTGTTAAACCTCTCACGAGATGCCTCAACAATATTCCATGAGAGACTTTCAGGATACCCTGAAGTAATTAAAGAGGAATTAATTTCTAATTTGTTTGTTTTTCCCCTTTGAGGATTTCCCAGGATATTTATTTTCAAAGAGAAAAACAATGTGCTCAATGACTCGATTATGTTTGTTTGTATTTATTATGTTCAGAGCGCTGTAAATAAGCCATGTTCATCTGTTGCCAGACTAAAACTTCATATCTGAAGGCTGCCAAATAACAGGGTCAGACCGCATGTTGACACACAGCAAAGTGTTTTTCATATGACACTAAATTCTGCATGCTGTTCTGTGGCATTTGGACATGTGGAAACAATGAAACATGAAAATGAGTTTTTCAGAGCTCATTCACACACAGTTATCTAAAGAGAGCTTCAGGTTTCAATATTTCACAAAGGAAAACATGAGGGCTTAAATACACAGACATGGGTAACAAGACAACCAATGAACAAGATAACAAGACTAAATATAGCTGCAAGCAGCTATGTGATTCCTCCTAAAAATGGCAAATCATTCATAATTGATCAATAGAGGGTTGGGGTAAAACTATCCCAATGGAGGAATCCAAAAAACATGTCTTTCTGTCTTAATCTTAAACAAAATATTTTCAATGTACAGGAAAATCCATCATGCCGGACCTTATGGATCCTTAAGGCTTTTTTGTTCCCAATGAAAAATGAGGCTTGTACGCAAAGTTTCAGAATAATTGGACAAATGGGGTGGAAATATCATCACTTTGAAAATAGGACATTTGGGCATGGCTTGTAGCGCCCCTAAAGGCAAATGTGGGCCATTCTTGGTGTGGGGTTTCCTGTTGGCCTATAGTGTCAATGTACAAAATTAGAACATTTTTGACCCCAAAATGGGACTTTTGGGCATGGCCTGTAGCGCCCCCCTAAAGGCAAATGTGGGCCATTCTTTGCATAGTACTTCAGAGTGATGTCATCTTGAAGAATGTTAGGTTTGAAAAACAATCAGTCAAAATGACATTTGATTTATTGACACATATATATTGATGCAATGTGGACATTTACATAAATACGCCCCTTTCAGCCATATTGTGTTTTATTAATTTTTGCTAAGTAACAAATTGAAAGATATGAATTATACACATGGGTACCAAATTTCAAGTCAATTGGAACTACGGTTTAGGATAAGAAGATCTTTGTAGGTTTTTTCCAAAATTTCACTGTACAGGAAAATCTTATATGGAAAACTATGGGTCATTGAGGCTTTTTGTTCCCCATGAGAAATGAGGCATGTACACCAAGTTTCAGAAGAATTTGACAAATTGGGTGAAAATGCCATCAGTTTGAAAATGGGAAATTTGTGAGTGGCCTGTAGCGCCCCTAGGGGCGAATGTGGGCCATTCATGTTTTGTTGATTCCTGTTGGCCTGTAGTATCAATGTGCCAAATTAGAACATTTTTGACCAGAAAATGGGAATTTTGGGCATGGCCTGTAGTGCCCCCTAAGGGCGAATATGGGCCATTCTTGGTTTGTGGGTTCCTGTTGGCCTCTAGTATCAATGTACCAAATTAGAACATTTTTGACCAGAAAATGGGAATTTTGGGCATGGCCTGTAGCGCCCCCTAAGGGCGAATGTGGGCCATTCTTGGTTTGTGGGTTTCTGTTGGCCTCTAGTATCAATGTACCAAATTAGAACATTTTTGACAGGAAAATTCGATTTTTGGGTGTGGTCTGTAGCGCCCCCTAAGGGTGAATGTGGGCCATTCTTGGTTTGTGGGTTCCTGTTGGCCTGTAGTATCATTTGTACCAAATTAGAACATTTTTTAACAGAAAATGAGACATTTGGGAATGGCCTGTAGCGCCCCCTAATGGCGAATGTGGGCCATTCTTGGTTTGTGGGTTCCTGTTGGCCTGTAGTATCAATGTACCAAATTAGAACATTTTTGACCAGAAAATGGGAATTTTTGCCAATGCCTGTAGCGCCACCTAAGGGCAAATGTGGGCCAATCTTTGCACAGTAATTCAGAATAATGTCATCTTGAAGCATGTTAGGTTTGAAAAACCATCAGTCAAAATTATAGTTGGTTTATTGACACATAAATATTGAGACAATGTGGTCATTTACATTAACACGCCCCTTTCAGACAATTTGTATTGTATTTATTTTTGCGAAGTAACAAATTGAAAGAAATCAATACAGGAAAATCCATCATGCAGAACCTTATGGGTCCTTGAGGCTTTTTTGTTCCCAATGAGAAATGAGGCATGTACACCAAGTTTCAGAATGATTGGACAAATGGGGTGGAAATGACATCATTTTGAAAATGGGACAAGTGGGCGTGGCCTGTAGCGAACCGCTAATGGCAAATGTGGGCAGTTCTTTGCGCAGTACTTCAGAGGGATGTTATCTTGAAGCATGTTATGTTTGAAAAACCATCAGTCAAAATTACATTTGATTTATTAACACATATACACTCACCTGATTATTAGGAACACCATACTAATACTGTGTTTGACCCCCTTTCGCCTTCAGAACTGCCTTAATTCTACGTGGCATTGATTCAACAAGGTGCTGAAAGCATTCTTTAGAAATGTTGGCCCATATTGATAGGATAGCATCTTGCAGTTGATGGAGATTTGTGGGATGCACATCCAGGGCACGAAGCTCCCGTTCCACCACATCCCAAAGATGCTCTATTGGGTTGAGATCTGGTGACTGTGGGAGCCATTTTAGTACAGTGAACTCATTGTCATGTTCAAGAAACCAATTTGAAATGATTCGAGCTTTGTGACATGGTGGATTATCCTGCTGGGAAGTAGCCATCAGAGGATGGGTACACGGTGGCCATAAAGGGATGGACATGGTCAGAAACAATGCTCAGGTAGGCCGTGGCATTTAAACGATGCCCAATTGGCACTAAGGGGCCTAAAGTGTGCCAAGAAATCATCCCCCACACCATTACACCACCACCACCAGCCTGCACAGTGGTAACAAGGCATGATGGATCCATGTTCTCATTCTGTTTACGCCAAATTCTGACTCTACCATCTGAATGTCTCAACAGAAATCGAGACTCATCAGACCAGGCAACATTTTTCCAGTCTTCAACTGTCCAATTTTGGTGAGCTCTTGCAAATTGTAGCCTCTTTTTCCTATTTGTAGTGGAGATGAGTGGTGCCCGGTGGGGTCTTCTGCTGTTGTAGCCCATCCGCCTCAAGGTTGTGCGTGTTGTGGCTTCACAAATGCTTTGCTGCATACCTCAGTTGTAACGAGTGGTTATTTCAGGCAAAGTTGCTCTTCTATCAGCTTGAATCAGTCGGCCCATTCTCCTCTGACCTCTAGCATCAACAAGGCATTTTCGCCCACAGGACTGCCGCATACTGGATGTTTTTCCCTTTTCACACCATTCTTTGTAAACCCTAGAAATGGTTGTGCGTGAAAATCCCAGTAACTGAGCAGATTGTGAAATACTCAGACTGGCCCGTCTGTCACCAACAACCATGCCACGCTCAAAAGTGCTTAAATCACCTTTCTTTCCCATTCTGACATTCAGTTTGGAGTTCAGGAGATTGTCTTGATCAGGACCACACCCCTAAATGCATTGAAGCAACTGCCATGTGATTGGTTGATTAGATAATTGCATTAATGAGAAATTGAACAGGTGTTCCTAATAATCCTTTAGGTGAGTGTATATTGAGGCAGTGTGTACATTTACATAAATACGCCCATTTCAGCCACTTTGTATTGTATTAATTTTTGCTAAGTAACGTTTGGAAAGACATCAATTCTACACACGTGTACCAAATTCCAAGTTAATTGGAGCTACGGTTCAGGAGAAGAAGAGTTTTGTAGGTTTTCCCAAATTTTCAACGTGAGGAAAATCCATAATGGCAGAAGTATGGGTCCTTGAGGCTTTTTTGTTCCCCATGAGAAATGAGGCATGTATATCAAGTTTCAGAAGATTTGAAAAAATGGCGTGGAAATGGTATCACTTTGAAAATATTTTTTTTTGGGAGTGGCCTGTAGTGCCACCTATGGGCAAATGTGGGCCATTCTTGGTTTGGGGGTACCCGTTGGCATGGAATATCAATGTGCCAATTTAGAAAATGTTTGACCAGTGACTTTTTGAGCTATTGGGGCTCAAGGAGAAGAATAATAATAAATATAGCTGCAAGCAGCAATGCGATTCCTCCTCAAATTGGCAAATAATTTTAAATTGATCAGTAGAGGGTTGGGGTTAAACCCTCTCAATGGATGAATCCAAAAATCATGTATTTCTGTCTGAATCCTAAATTAAAAATTTCCAGTGTATAGGAAAATCCATCATACCGGACCTTATGGATCCTTGAGGCTTTTTTTTCCCAATGAGAAATGAGGCATGTACACCAATTTTCAGAAGAACTGGACAAATGGCGTGGAAATGGTATCACTTTGAAAATATCTTTTGGGATGTGGCCTGTAGCGCCACCTATGGGCAAATGTGGGCCATTCTTGGTTTTTGGGTTCCTGTTGGCCTGTAGTATCAATGTACAAAATTAGAACATATTTGACCAGAAAATGGGACTTTTGGGAATTACCCGTAGCGCCCCCCCTAGGGGTGAATGTTGGCCATTCTTGGTTTGTAGGTTCCTGTTGGCATGTAGTATCAATGTACCAAATTAGAACTTTTTTGACCAGAAAATGGGAATTTCGGCATGGCCTGTAGCGCCCCCTAGGGGTGAATGTTGGCCATTCTTCATTTGTTGGTTCCTGTTGGCCTGTAGCATCAATGTACCAAATTAGAACATTTTTGACCAGAAAATGGGAATTTCGGCGTGGCCTGTAGCGCCCCCTAAGGGTGAATGTTGGCCATTCTTGGTTTGTCGGTTTCTGCTTTCCAGTAGTATCAATGTACCAAATTAGAACATTTTTGACCAGAAAATGGGAATTTTGGCGTGGCCTGTAATGCCCACTAGTGGCGAATGTTGGTCATTCTTGTTTTGTGGGTTCCTTTTGGCCTGTAGTATCATTGTACCAAATTAGAACATTTTTGACCAGAAAATGGGAATTTCGGCATGGCCTGTAGTGCCCCCTAAGGGAGAATGTTGGCCATTCTTTGCGCAGTACTTCAGAGTGATGTCATCTTGAAGCATGTTAAGTTTGAAAAACCATCAGTCAAAATTACATTTGATTTATTGACACGTATATATTGTTAAAATGTGGACATTTACATAAACACACCCCTTTCAGCCATTTTGTATCGTATTCATTTTTCCTAAGTAACATTTTCTAGAATGTCAATTGTACACATGTGTACCAAATTTCAAGTCAATTGTAGCTACGGTTCAGGAGAAGAAGAGTTTTTTAGGTTTCCGCAAATTTTCAACGTACGGGAAAATCCATCATGGCGGAAGTTATGGGTCCTTGAGGCTTTTTTGTTCCCCATGAGAAATGAGGCATGTACACCAAGTTTCAGAAGATTTGGACAAATGTCGTGGAAATTGTATCACTTTGAATGAAAAATCACTTTCACTTTCATAAGCACTCTTGTCTCTTAAGATTTATTTATCTGTTTTTTTTGTGTGATTTACATAAGCATATCACAAGCAATTTTATATGAATGACTATCAAGGCACATAATAACACTGCATAGGTGTGACTGTTTATAACTATTTCAAAATGTACACTCTCACACTTTAAATGGTCAGTGCTTTGTTTTTTAAATCTTTAAAATAGCAACAGATCCAGTGAAAAAAATGGAGATTGAGTGATTGTTTGTACATTTTACATGCCATTCAAAAATGTGGCATTTTACAACGTAAGAGAGAAGTAAAAAAAACTTAAAATAATACCATTTGAACTTTTCAATTACTTGGGATGTCAATGCTCAGGGTGAAGGCTAAATTGTTACCGTCTCTTTAAGAGGCTTTTATCGCATGATACAATATTCAAGGCACAGTTCAGTTTAATCTTTTGAGAACTGTGAAGTATCATTATTTTCGTTTTGTGCCGTGCTTGTTGCATCTGTATTCATTTCAGAGATTATGGGTGTGAGATGATAAAATACAGACTGCGTGAATGGTTGATTTGGTTCACTTGAATTTTGTGATGTGTTTCAGAAAAATAATCGCCAAGATAGAGACGGCGCAACCGGTTTATTTTCTTTATTTTACAAAAGCTCAAGGTTTTGTTGTTATTGTAAGTTTGCACAAATAAAGGTACACATTTCATAGTTCGTAATGATGTATTAAATGTATCTGTATGGGCAAAAATAACGCAGTATTTTGTTTAAGTTGTTTCCGCTGTTTCGAGAGAAAAATATAGCAGGACGTCACCTGGAATAATGCCATAATTCAATATAATTATACTAGATTTCTTTCTCAACTGTTTGTTCACTTGAGACATAACAGACTCCTCAACATATCATATATTTTGACAGTTTGTTGTATGAAATTGTCCATTCAGATGCAAGCAGCAGCGAAATCGAACTCTCATCGGAGTGCATGCGTTAGATGCGACGCGGCTCGCTGTGTCATACAATCTGCTCGCAAACATGTATTTGAGTTGTTATCACATTTGTTGAGTTGAATAGTGTAAAATCGCTTGAATGTTCAAACAGGCAAACATTTTATACAACCGACAAACCTTCGTGAAGATGCAAGCAAAAATGATCTCGCCTCACGGATCGCGTGTTGTCAGAGACAACCCTAAAACAACATCATTCTCGGAAGTTTTGATACGTTAGGATCGATCAGCCCATCCCTACTTTCTTTAGACATATGTTTCATGTTTGTGTTATACGTTTCTGAAAACGTACAACTTTCATAGTGGGTGATGATGTATTAAATGTATCTGTATGGGCAAAAATAACGCAGTATTTTGTTTAAGCTGTTAACGCTGTTTCGATAGAGAAACATCTAACAGGACATCACAGTGGCTCAATGTTGACCCCTTCAATCATTCATAATTCAATATATTGATACCCGATTTCTTTATCAACTGTTTGTTCACTTGAGACATAGCAGCCACCCCAATATATCATGTATTTTGGTGAATAAAATTGTCCGTTCAAACGCAAGAAGCGAAAGCGAACTCTCATCGGCGTGCGAGCGTTAGACGCGACGCGGCTCGCTCGCTGTGTCACACAAACAGCTCGCAAACATTTATTTGAGTTGTTTTGCATTTGTCGAGTTGAATAGTGTAAAATCGCTTGAATGTTCAAACTGGAAAGCATTAAAACACACAATAGACATACTGTAGGGAAGTGGGTTTTGATGGCCCACTTCCTGGACGTGGTATGGTCCAAGATGGAAATAAATAAAAATGATGGCCCAACTCGCAAATGCACTATGGTGCAATATGATGGTTTATTTATATAGAGGTGAACCTTATTTACAAGCGAGTCCCAAACTGTACAAAAATAATCAACTCTTCCACCGGCAAAAATCTCTTAACTAAACAAAATAAATAAAATAAACAAAAAACTGTAAACACGTATCCACAATACACGGTTTCACACAGCAAAACATTATTTGATTTGTTCGTGGCACCACAACTGCACACTCACGCATCAGCCTACCAAGAGACCCTGAATGAATATTCAGCCACTCTTTTATACTGCTGGCTCCTCCCCTATTGGAGCCAACCATTTACCAAAGACCAGGGGGAATATGAAATTTCACAGTGCTTAAGTACTACATAAACTCGCACTAATAAACATTAAACATAAATATATACCCATAAAATACATACCAACATCACGTAATATTCTTTTAAGACATAAATGAACTATAGGCACAAAAACATTTCCCAAATCACATGACACATAGTATCCTCGATTCCGGGTGACATCATTATTGCGGAGACGTGACAGTGCGCTATAAATAGCCCTCGATACCAACAATCACATTTAATCTGTCTCTTTCACACCCGGAATCAACTCATCATGAACAGGTAAATCTATTTGAACGTATATGTATGCGTGTGTATGCGATGTGAGTTTATTGTATCAGGACGATGGGTACTTTGAGTTTGAATGAACAAGTGCTATGTGTCTCGTGTGCACCCGGACCATAGCGGTAACAGAGGAGCAGCAAATTTGAACATGTGTGTGTGTGTGTGTGTGTTAGATCCAGTGCCAAACTGCCGTCAGATTAGATCTCCTTCTTTACACTACCTTCTCCCTCTCCAAGCTGCGTACTGCTTGGGTACCGAGACAGGTAGTCAGCAATCACATTCTTCCTCCCAGGGATGTGACGAACATTGTAGCGGAAAGGTTGGAGAGCTAAGTACCATCGAGTAACTCTGGCATTGTTGTCCTTCATAGCATTGATCCAGCTTAGGGCTTGATGGTCCGTCTCCAGGTCAAACTCTCTCCCAAGCAGGTAATACCGGAGGCTATCGAGGGACCATTTAATGGCAAGACACTCCTTTTCAATTGTAGAGTATCTTGCCTCTCTAGGCAGCAGCTTACGACTGAGGAACACCACTGGCTTCTCCTCCCCAGCAATCCCTTGGGCCAGGACCGCTCCTAATCCTGTTGCAGAAACATCAACCTGGACCACAAACTGCTGAGAGAAGTCAGGTATCTGGAGGACTGAACTGAAACAGATCCTTTCCTTGAGAGATCTAAAAGCCAACTCACAGACCTCCGTCCATGGTAAGGGGTTCCGTACTGCCTTAGCCAACAAGTTGGTCAATGGAGTAGCAATAGAGGCGAATTCTGGGATGAACCGCCTGTACCATCCCACCAGACCCAAGAAGGATCTAACTTCTTTCTTTGTTCTTGGTGGTGGGCTGCGATGAATTGCCTCTACCTTGCTGACTTGGGGTTTCAATTGTCCATTACCTAACAGGTATCCTAAATAGCAGGCTTCTCGTTGTGCCCATCTGCATTTTCCCACGTTCAGAGTCAAACCTGCTCTCTGTATTCCTTCCAGAGTTTGCTTGAGGTGTTGGATGTGGTCGGTCCAGGTGTTACTGAAGATGACCACATCATCCAAGTATGTAGCTGAACACTCCTCCCCACCTTGCAGGACTCGATCCATCATCCTCTGGAACGTTGCTGGGGCTCCATGCAATCCGAAGGGCAAGACAGTAAACTGGAATAATCCAAGGGGAGTCTTAAATGCAGTGTAGGGTCGAGACGCTGGGTCAAGAGGCACTTGCCAGTAACCTTTAAAAAGATCAAGAGAGGTGATGAACTGGACTCGGCCGATCCTTTCCAACAATTCATCCACTCAGGGCATCGGGTATGCATCAAACTTGGATTGGCTGTTCAATTTACGGAAGTCGATGCAGATGCGAAGTGTATGGTCCTTCTTGGTCACGATGACTATTGGGCTGCTCCATTCACTTGCAGAGGGTTCAATGATGCCCAGTTGTATCAGTGTCTCAATTTCAGTTTTTAAAGGGGTTATAAGGCGCTCAGGGATGCGATACGGCCGCTGTCTCGATGGCGTAGGGTCATTTAAGTGGATGGTGTGTTGGGCTACATCCGTCCGTTCAGGCCTTTGACAAAGCAGATCTGGAAACTGATATAGATGTTGCAGGTCAGACCTTTCAGGATCTTGTAGATGGGTAAAATCGAGTGGTGAGGTCTGCCTCTGAACTTGAGCTTCACAGTCCTCATCCTCCACCTCCACTTTCCTGACCATCAACACCCGGAATCAACTCATCATGAACAGGTAAATCTATTTGAACGTATATGTATGCGTGTGTATGCGATGTGAGTTTATTGTATCAGGATGATGGGTACTTTGAGTTTGAATGAACAAGTGATATGTGTCTCGTGTGCACCCGGACCATAGCGGTAACAGGGCGAATGTGGGCCATTCTTGCTTTGGAGGTACCCGTTGGCATGGAGTATCAATGTGCCAATTTAGAAAATTATTGACCAGTGACTTTTTGAGCTATTGGGGCTCAAGGAGAATAATAATAATAAATATAGCTGCAAGCAGCAATGCGGATTCCTCCTCAAAATGGAAAATCATTTAAAATTGATCAGTAGAGGGTTGGGGTTAAACCCTCTCAATGGATGAATCCAAAAAACACATATTTCTGTCTGAATCCTAAACGAAACATTTTCAGTGTACAGGAAAATCCATCATACCGGACCTTATGGATCCTTGAGGCTTTTTTGTTCCCAATGAGAAATGAGGCATGTACACCAAGTTTCAGATGAACTGGTTAAATGGCGTGGAAATGGTATCACTTTGAAAATATTTTT
>NC_068289.1:21832434-21928730 GCF_025860055.1 Xyrauchen texanus
CTTTTTTTTTTTTTTTTTTTTTTGTACTTCGTTCAGTTACGTATTGCTAATAACAACTATTAAATGCCCCCATATATATTCTATTTGACCAAGTAAACATAGTAAAATAATTCAAGCACAAGTGCATAAGGGGTACATCAAATACAAAGAATGAATGATGTAGACATGAAGAAAGTTTCAAATTTATATTATATTTTTACTCAAATATTTTATGTGTTATGCTAACAACAGCAAATTAATAGTAAAAAAAAAAAAACAAAAGCTAAATAAGCATTTCACTTGTGGTCTCAGACTTTTTAACATATGTGTCTGTACTACAATCAACAAAAATGACTTAGCCACTAACATAAAACAAACACCGGCTTTAAAGGATTTTGGGTCTGGGCAACTGAGATTTGACAAGCTACACAGTACGAGGAAGGTAGAGATTTTGTAAGTAGACATACATGTTACTCCTTGGTACAAACAGAGCCTTTGGTGTCCACTAGTGCATTAGTTTAAGCCACCCTCTCTGTGAGGTCAGAAAAGTGTTGTCCTGTATCCGAATAGCCAGTCTTAGCTTTTGAAAAGATGCATATCTTGCCATTGTAAGCCACAGTCAGTGGGGAGTAGGGTCGAGCTGGTAGACTGTATTAGCTTCCGCTTGGTTCTGGGTTAGTGCAGATGCCACCCGTAGGCTGTATGAAAGTGATAACAGGAGGACAAGCTGGCGATGATTTAAGGTAATGCCTAAACCAACCCAGAAGTCTCTACGATTTTCTGGTCCAGAGATATGTGATTTGTTACTCGGTTGCTAGGGTAACCCAATGTGGTTGCTAGGCAGTTACCATAGTGATATTTATCAAGTCTCCTTGACATCCTGATTGAAATAAATCAACCCAGAAGTCTCTACGATTTTCTGGTGCAGAGATATGTGATTTGTTACTCGGTTGCTAGGGTAACCACATCTGGTTGCTAGGCAGTTACCATAGTGATACTAATGAAGTCTCCTTGCCATCCTGATTGAAATAAGTCAACCCGGAAGTCTCTACGTTTTTCTGATGCAGAGATATGTGATTTGTTACTCGGTTGCTAGGGTAACCCCATCTGGTTGCTAGGCAGTTACCATAGTGATACTAATCAAGTGTCCTTGCCATCCTGATTGAAATAAGTCAACCCGGAAGTCTCTACGTTATTCTGATGCAGAGATATGTGATTTGTTAGTCGGTTGCTAGGGTAACCCCATCTGGTTGCTAGGAAGTTACCATAGTGATACTAATCAAGTGTCCTTGCCATCCTGATTGAAATAAGTCAACCCGGAAGTCTCTACGTTTTTGTGATGCAGAGATATGTGATTTGTTACTCGGTTGCTAGGGTAACCCCATCTGGTTGCTAGGCAGTTACCATAGTGATACTAATCAAGTGTCCTTGCCATCCTGATTGAAATAAGTCAACCCGGAAGTCTCTACGTTTTCTGATGCAGAGATATGTGATTTGTTACTCGGTTGCTAGGGTAACCCCATCTGGTTGCTAGGCAGTTACCATAGTGATACTTATCAAGTCTCCTTGCCATCCTGATTGAAATAAATCAACCCAGAAGTCTCTCTGATTTTCTGGTGCAGAGATATAGTTACTGCTAAACGGTTGCTAGGGTACTCTGTTTAGTTGCTAGGGAGTGGCTTGGCAGCTGCCAATCATGAATCTCCAAAGGCTGCTTGTCAGTATGAATGATATAAACCAACTCCCATGCCTCTGTGACATTCAGAATGGAAGATATCCCTCTATGGATTTTGGTTGTTAAGGTGCTCGACAATGGTTGCTAGGGAGGGGCTAGGAAGTGTTGAGGTGATGCATGATTGGCTGTTTGCTGTCCCGAGTCAAACGAGACCACCCTTGTGTTTCTATGACACTTCTATCCGGAGATATCCCTTTGATCTGTTTCAATAGAAGTCTATGGGACTTGTTGCTAAGGTGCTCTTAATGGTTGCTAGGGCGTGGCTTGATAGCTTCACAATGATCCTGAGAGACTGATTGGTCGTCTGAGTAAAATGAGCCCACCCCTCGTCTCTATGACACTGTGATCCAGAGCTATGTTCAATACAAATCCCTATGCCTTTTCATTTCATGGGCCGTCCTACACCATTATAAGTCAATTGGGGCATTTTTGGGCAGCTCCTGCCCCCCAGGGGTGCAACTTTTACCCCATATTGAGGTATGCTCTTACAGAGCCTGCCAGCCTCTTCAAATGTGGCAAATCACACGTTTCTGTGAAATCCTCGCTCGGAGCTGTGACGCGTCAAAGTTTGTCGCAATGTTAAGTCTATGGGATTTTTCGGCCGCTTTTTTGCCCCTGGGGCAAATACCGTACCCCGATACGCTTATAAAAGTCATAGCACACGTGTCCTCAATAGGCCGTTCGATTTGACACCTCATTCGTGGGTCTACGCCAAACGGTGTGGGACGAGTTAGGTGCCGAAGTTTTGTTAATGACATGATGAGATATAAATAATAAGAAGACATAACTAGATAGGTACATTTCCTGAAGAAAATGTGAGTGGTGCTTGCCGTGGCAAAACTCGATCAAATAGCCTGCTTGAAAAGAACAGAAATTGTGGTCATAAATAAATCAACCCAGAAGTCTGTATAATGTTCTGGTGCAGAAATATGTGATTTGTTAGTAGGTTGCTAGGGTAACCCCATCTGGTTGCTAGGCAGTTACCATAGTGATACTAATCAAGTGTCCTTGCCATCCTGATTGAAATAAGTCAACCCGGAAGTCTGTATGTTTTTGTGATGCAGAGATATGTGATTTGTTACTCGGTTGCTAGGGTAAGCCCATCTGGTTGCTAGGCAGTTACCATAGTGATACTAATGAAGTGTCCTTTCCATCCTGATTGAAATAAGTCAACCCGGAAGTCTCTACGTTTTTCTGATGCAGAGATATGTGATTTGTTACTCGGTTGCTAGGGTAACCCCATCTGGTTGCTAGGCAGTTACCATAGTGATACTAATCAAGTGTCCTTGCCATCCTGATTGAAATAAATCAACCCAGAAGTCTCTCTGATTTTCTGGTGCAGAGATATAGTTACTGCTAAACGGTTGCTAGGGTACTCTGTTTAGTTGCTAGGGAGTGGCTTGGCAGCTGCCAATCATGAATCTCCAAAGGCTGCTTGTCAGTATGAATGATATAAACCAACTCCCATGCCTCTGTGACATTCAGAATGGAAGATATCCCTCTATGGATTTTGGTTGTTAAGGTGCTCGACAATGGTTGCTAGGGAGGGGCTAGGAAGTGTTGATTTGATGCATGATTGGCTGTTTGCTGTCCCGAGTAAAACGAGACCACCCTTGTGTTTCTATGACACTTCTATCCGGAGATATCCCTTTGATCTGTTTCAATAGAAGTCTATGGGACTTGTTGCTAAGGTGCTCTTAATGGTTGCTAGGGCGTGGCTTGATAGCTTCACAATGATCCTGAGAGACTGATTGGTCGTCTGAGTAAAATGAGCCCACCCCCTCGTCTCTATGACACTGTGATCCAGAGCTATGTTCAATACAAATCCCTATGCCTTTTCATTTCATGGGCCGTCCTACACCATTATAAGTCAATTGGGGCATTTTTGGGCAGCTCCTGCCCCCAGGGGTGCAACTTTTACCCCATATTGAGGTATGCTCTTACAGAGCCTGCCAGCCTCTTCAAATGTGGCAAATCACACGTTTCTACGAAATCCTCGCTTGGAGCTGTGACGCGTCAAAGTTTGTCTCAATGTTAAGTCTATGGGATTTTTCGGCTGCTTTTTTGCCCCTGGGGCAAATACCGTACCCCGATCGCTTATAAAAGTCATAGCACACGTGTCCTCAATAGGCCGTTCGATTTGACACCTCATTCGTGGGTCTACGCCAAACGGTGCGGGACGAGTTAGGTGCCGAAGTTTTGTTAAGAGATATAAAAAATAAGAAAAATAAAAATAATAAAAACTAGATAGGTACATTTCCTGAAGAAAATGTGAGTGGTGCTTGCCGTGGCAAAACTCGATCAAACAGCATGTTGTAACTGGAAAAGAACAAAAATTATGGTCATAAATAAATCAACCCAGAAGTCTGTACGATTTTCTGGTGCAGAAATATGTGATTTGTTACTCGGTTGCTAGGGTAAGCCCGTGTGGTTGCTATGCAGTTACCAAGGTAATACAATACATGGCTCCTTTCCATCCTGAGTGAAATAAGTCAACCCGGAAGTCTGTAGTGTGTTCTGGTGCAGAGATATGTGATATGTTGCTCGGTTGCTAGGGTAACTCCATCTGGTTGCTAGGCAGTTACCATAGTGATACTAATCAAGTCTCCTGGCCATCCTGATTAAAATAAATCAACCCGGAAGTCTCTATGTTTTTGTGATGCAGAGATATGTGATTTTTTACTCGGTTGCTAGGGTAACCCCATCTGGTTGCTAGGCAGATACCATAGTGATACTAATCAAGTGTCCTTGCCATCCTTATTGAAATAAGTCAACCCGGAAGTCTCTACGTTTTCTGATGCAGAGATATGTGATTTGTTACTCGGTTGCTAGGGTAAGCCCATCTGGTTGCTAGGCAGTTACCATAGTGATACTAATGAAGTCTCCTTGCCATCCTGATTGAAATAAGTCAACCCGGAAGTCTCTATGTTTTTGTGATGCAGAGATATGTGATTTTTTACTCGGTTGCTAGGGTAACCCCATCTGGTTGCTAGGCAGATACCATAGTGATACTAATCAAGTGTCCTTGCCATCCTTATTGAAATAAGTCAACCCGGAAGTCTCTACGTTTTTCTGATGCAGAGATATGTGATTTGTTACTCGGTTGCTAGGGTAAGCCCATCTGGTTGCTAGGCAGTTACCATAGTGATACTAATGAAGTCTCCTTGCCATCCTGATTGAAGTAAGTCAACCCGGAAGTCTCTATGTTTTTGTGATGCAGAGATATGTGATTTGTTACTCGGTTGCTAGGGTAAGCCCATCTGGTTGCTAGGCAGTTACCATAGTGATACTAATGAAGTGTCCTTGCCATCCTGATTGAAATAAGTCAACCCGGAAGTCTCTACGTTTTTCTGATGCAGAGATATGTGATTTGTTACTCGGTTGCTAGGGTAACCCCATCTGGTTGCTAGGCAGTTAACATAGTGATACTTATCAAGTCTCCTTGCCATCCTGATTGAAATAAATCAACCCAGAAGTCTCTCTGATTTTCTGGTGCAGAGATATAGTTACTGCTAAACGGTTGCTAGGGTACTCTGTGTAGTTGCTAGGGAGTGGCTTGGCAGCTGCCAATCATGAATCTCCAAAGGCTGCTTGTCAGTATGAATGATATAAACCAACTCCCATGCCTCTGTGACATTCAGAATGGAAGATATCCCTCTATGGATTTTGGTTGTTAAGGTGCTCGACAATGGTTGCTAGGGAGGGGCTAGGAAGTGTTGAAGTGATGCATGATTGGCTGTTTGCTGTCCCGAGTCAAACGAGACCACCCTTGTGTTTCTATGACACTTCTATCCGGAGATATCCCTTTGATCTTTTTCAATAGAAGTCTATGGGACTTGTTGCTAAGGTGCTCTTAATGGTTGCTAGGGCGTGGCTTGATAGCTTCACAATGATCCAGAGAGACTGATTGGTTGTCTGAGTAAAATGAGCCCACCCCTCGTCTCTATGACACTGTGATCCAGAGCTATGTTCAATACAAATCCCTATGCCTTTTCATTTCATGGGCCGTCCTACACCATTATAAGTCAATTGGGGCATTTTTGGGCAGCTCCTGCCCCCAGGGGTGCAACTTTTACCCCATATTGAGGTATGCTCTTACAGAGCCTGCCAGCCTCTTCAAATGTGGCAAATCACACGTTTCTACGAAATCCTCGCTTGGAGCTGTGACGCGTCAAAGTTTGTCTCAATGTTAAGTCTATGGGATTTTTCGGCCGCTTTTTTGCCCCTGGGGCAAATACCGTACCCCCGATCGCTTATAAAAGTCATAGCACACGTGTCCTCAATAGGCCGTTCGATTTGATACCTCATTCGTGGGTCTACGCCAAACGGTGCGGGACGAGTTAGGTGCCGAAGTTTTGTTAAGAGATATAATAAAAATAACTAGATGGGTACATTTCCTGAAGAAAATGTGAGTGGTGCTTGCCGTGGCAAAACTCGATCAAACAGCATGTTGTAACTGGAAAAGAAAAAAATTATGGTCATAAATAAATCAGCCCAGAAGTCTGTACGATTTTCTGGTGCAGAAATATGTGATTTTTTACTCGGTTGCTAGGGTAAGCCCATGTGGTTGCTATGCAGTTACCAAGGTAATACAATACATGGCTCCTTTCCATCCTGAGTGAAATAAGTCAACCCGGAAGTCTGTAGTGTTTTCTGGTGCAGAGATATGTGATTTGTTACTCGGTTGCTAGGGTAACCCCATCTGGTTGCTAGGCAGTTACCATATTGATACTAATGAAGTGTCCTTGCCATCCTGGTTGAAATAAATCAACCCAGAAGTCTGTACTGTTTTCTGGTGCCGAGATATGTGATTTGTTTCTCGGTTGCTAGGGTAACCCCATCTGGTTGCTAGGCAGTTACCATAGTGATAGTAATCAAGTGTCCTTGCGATGCTGAGTGAAATAAATCAACCCGGAAGTCTGTACTCTTTTCTGGTGCCGAGATATGTGATTTGTTTCTCGGTTGCTAGGGTAACCCCATCTGGTTGCTAGGCAGTTACCATAGTGATAGTAATCAAGTGTCCTTGCGATCCTGAGTGAAATAAATCAACCCGGAAGTCAGTACTATTTTGTGGTGCAGAGATATGTGATTTGTTACTCGGTTGCTAGGGTAACCCCATCTGGTTGCTAGGCAGTTACCATAGTGATAGTAATCAAGTGTCCTTGCGATGCTGAGTGAAATAAATCAACCCGGAAGTCTGTACTCTTTTCTGGTGCCGAGATATGTGATTTGTTTCTCGGTTGCTAGGGTAACCCCATCTGGTTGCTAGGCAGTTACCATAGTGATAGTAATCAAGTGTCCTTGCCATCCTGATTGAAATAAATCAACCCGGAAGTCTGTACTCTTTTCTGGTGCCGAGATATGTGATTTGTTTCTCGGTTGCTAGGGTAACCCCATCTGGTTGCTAGGCAGTTAACATAGTGATAGTAATCAAGTGTCCTTGCCATCCTGATTGAAATAAATCAACCCGGAAGTCTGTACTCTTTTCTGGTGCCGAGATATGTGATTTGTTTCTCGGTTGCTAGGGTAACCCCATCTGGTTGCTAGGCAGTTACCATAGTGATAGTAATCAAGTGTCCTTGCCATCCTGATTGAAATAAATCAACCCGGAAGTCTGTACTCTTTTCTGGTGCCGAGATATGTGATTTGTTTCTCGGTTGCTAGGGTAACCCCATCTGGTTGCTAGGCAGTTAACATAGTGATACTTATCAAGTCTCCTTGCCATCCTGATTGAAATAAGTCAACCCGGAAGTCTCTATGTTTTTGTGATGCAGAGATATGTGATTTGTTACTCGGTTGCTAGGGTA
Source organism: Xyrauchen texanus (assembly GCF_025860055.1). NCBI lineage: Eukaryota > Metazoa > Chordata > Actinopteri > Cypriniformes > Catostomidae > Xyrauchen > Xyrauchen texanus. Next base: position 21,839,956 of record NC_068289.1, read on the forward strand.
AGCCCATCTGGTTGCTAGGCAGATACCATAGTGATACTAATCAAGTGTCCTTGCCATCCTGATTGAAATAAGTCAACCCGGAAGTCTCTACGTTTTTCTGATGCAGAGATATGTGATTTGTTACTCGGTTGCTAGGGTAAGCTCATCTGGTTGCTAGGCAGTTACCATAGTGATACTAATGAAGTGTCCTTGCCATCCTGATTGAAATAAGTCAACCCGGAAGTCTCTATGTTTTTGTGATGCAGAGATATGTGATTTGTTACTCGGTTGCTAGGGTAAGCCCATCTGGTTGCTAGGCAGTTACCATAGTGATACTAATGAAGTGTCCTTTCCATCCTGATTGAAATAAGTCAACCCGGAAGTCTCTACGTTTTTCTGATGCAGAGATATGTGATTTGTTACTCGGTTGCTAGGGTAACCCCATCTGGTTGCTAGGCAGTTACCATAGTGATACTAATCAAGTCTCCTTGCCATCCTGATTGAAATAAATCAACCCAGAAGTCTCTCTGATTTTGTGGTGCAGAGATATAGTTACTGCTAAACGGTTGCTAGGGTACTCTGTTTAGTTGCTAGGGAGTGGCTTGGCAGCTGCCAATCATGAATCTCCAAAGGCTGCTTGTCAGTATGAATGATATAAACCAACTCCCATGCCTCTGTGACATTCAGAATGGAAGATATCCCTCTATGGATTTTGGTTGTTAAGGTGCTCGACAATGGTTGCTAGGGAGGGGCTAGGAAGTGTTGATTTGATGCATGATTGGCTGTTTGCTGTCCCGAGTCAAACGAGACCACCCTTGTGTTTCTATGACACTTCTATCCGGAGATATCCCTTTGATCTGTTTCAATAGAAGTCTATGGGACTTGTTGCTAAGGTGCTCTTAATGGTTGCTAGGGCGTGGCTTGATAGCTTCACAATGATCCTGAGAGACTGATTGGTCGTCTGAGTAAAATGAGCCCACCCCTGGTCTCTATGACACTGTGATCCAGAGCTATGTTCAATACAAATCCCTATGCCTTTTCATTTCATGGGCCGTCCTACACCATTATAAGTCAATTGGGGCATTTTTGGGCAGCTCCTGCCCCCAGGGGTGCAACTTTTACCCCATATTGAGGTATGCTCTTACAGAGCCTGCCAGCCTCTTCAAATGTGGCAAATCACACGTTTCTGTGAAATCCTCGCTCGGAGCTGTGACGCCTCAAAGTTTGTCACAATGTTAAGTCTATGGGATTTTTCGGCCGCTTTTTTGCCCCTGGGGCAAATACCGTACCCCCGATCGCTTATAAAAGTCATAGCACACGTGTCCTCAATAGGCCGTTCGATTTGACACCTCATTTGTGGGTCTACGCCAAACGGTGCGGGACGAGTTAGGTGCCGAAGTTTTGTACGGAGATAGAATAATAATAAAAAGAAGAAAAATAAAAATAAAAATAAGTATGTGAGATTACAATAGTGATGCTTTGCAAGCACCACTAACTAGATGGGTACATTAAAAATAAAAAGTATAATAAGTATGTGAGATTACAATAGTGATGCTTTGCAAGCACCACTAATAATAAGTATGTGAGATTACAATAGTGATGCTTTGCAAGCACCACTAATAAAAATAAAAATAATAAGTATGTGAGATTACAATAGTGATGCTTTGCAAGCACCACTAATTATTAAAGTGCTTTACCAAGTAATATAAGGGATACCAGTGAGGCTTTAAACTACAATCATACAAATCCACTTATTCAATGTCAAGTCCTATATATGACAAAAAAGAGGTCCCAAATTTTGTGATATATTGCATCCTTTTCATGAACCCTACATATTAAATAATATAGAGACACATATTCAAGAATAATCCTATTACACATTTTAATAGTCTAAGTTTTGACCGAAATCCACTGCAAAAGTATACATTTTCTGGCACAAAAATTGAGAATATTAAAGAGCTTTGTCTTGTGTACAGTAAGACCCACAGAATATTCAGAGTAATTAATATGCATGGTCCGGAACCAAGAAGACCTCCAATATCTTGTTCATCTCTTCAGTCACTTTACACCAGAATATTTGAATCTTATGACAAAACCAGAAGCAGTGGGTAAGATTCCCTATATCTGTCTTGCATTTAGAAAACAGAGGAGAGAGATCAGCCCTAAATCTACTGCGTTGGGAGGAGAGATGTTCTTCAAAGTTTGATGAACTCACATCAGATAGAAGTGAAGTGTCCTTCTGAATAAAGTTCCTTAATTGTAGGAAGCAAAATAAATCTCTACCATCCAGATAATAATTTTGAGAGATCTGATCAAAGGACATATAAGAGTAGAGCCCTCAAAAATGCCCTTCAAATTAGTGAGGCCTTTAGAAGCCCAATACTGAAATCTTATATCAGTCATGTCTTGACGAAAATCTGGGTTCTTGCATATTGAGCTAAAGACTGATGTTACAGACGATCTGCCCTCAATTCGTCATATGGATTGCCATGCCCTGACTGTGTTCAGAGTAATGGGATTTGTACACACTGTTTGAACCTTCTTACATTTTTTAAGGAAAAGCACATTTTTGAGTAGGATCTGTAAATGGGTGGATTCTATATTAAGTCTAGGTCCTCAGCTAAGACAAAGACTTTTCTTTGCCCATATGAATGAACTAAACCATCTGTCCACCTCTTTCACCGTTTTCTGTGAGAAGAGGATCATTTTTAAAAGGGCTATACGCCCTTCCCAAGAAATTGGAAGCATATTCCATCTTTCCAATTCAAGTTTGATATGGCTGAGAATAGGAGTAAAATTTAAATTAAACATCTGATTGAACTTAGACGATATATGTATCCCAAGGTATACAAAACCTGACGAAGACCACTTAAATGGAAAGGGCATTAAGGATGTATGAGCGCCTTCCAAACTACCCAATAGTATGGCCTCAGATTTACCAAAATTAATCTTATAACCAGAAAAAATGCTGAATTCCGTAACAACATCAATGAGTAATAAGTTCTTATTGAAACCTCTGGCCTGGTTAAGAAAATTTGATTGTCATCAGCATAAAGAGTAATTTTATGTTGCCTATTGGCTATATTAAAACCATGTATTTTGGGATTAGTCCTGATTGCTTCGGCCAGAGGCTCAATTATTAATGCGAACAAAAGGGGCGAGAGTGTACAACCCTGATGCGTTCCCCTATTGATCCGAAAGTGCAGACCATTTGTTATAACAGCTTCTAAATGGTTTGAGTATAATAATTTGACCTAATTAATGAAATTGTCACCCAACATGAATAAAGGTAAGGCCATTCAATACGATCAAACACTTTTTCTTCATCCATAGAAATCACAAGACTGTCCACCTTAAGCTGTTGTGAGAGCTGACGGACATTTAACAGTCTACGCATATTATTAGTGGAACTATGACCTCTAATAAAGCCTGTTTGATCATTATTAATGAGATGGGGTAATAAGCCTTCTAACCTAGTCGCAAGGATTTTAGATTTATTTTACTAAAGAAAATAGATTTGTTGATCCTCCCGAAGTCTCAGATTTATATACATTTTCAAAAAACTTTACAAAACTATTATTAATATTTGAAGTATTAGAAGTGGGATGCCCTAATTTGTGTTTAATTGACAAACTTGTTTGAGAGTTTGCCTTTTTCTTAATAAGGCGTGCTAGATATTTCCCTGCCTTGTCACCATGTTCATAATGCCTTTGTTTATCTAATCTAATCCTCTTTTCAGCCTGTCCCACAAACAAAGAACTTAAAGATGTAATCATTTCTTTCAATCTATCTGAATTTGGGTTCTGAGTGTATTCAACTTCAGTTCTTTTCATTTTAGCCTCCAAAATTACTCTCTGTTCTTCCTATTTTCTCTTTTTATTAAATGTATAAGAAATTATCAAGCCCCTTGTAAAGGCTTTTATCATGTTCCATAAAAGAGATTTATCACTTGTAGAAGGGCCATTAATAGTAAGAAATACCTGAAATTATGAGACAACATAAGACGTAAAAGCACTATCCTAAAAATAAAAGGGTTAAAGTCGCCAATACTTAGCTTGAACTGAATGATCACAGGGCTTCAAATGCAAAAAAACAGGTGCATAGTCTGAAATGATGATATTACCAATTGAGCTGCCTTCTATAGAGTGCCGTATTTGTTGAGACCTCTTTCGAAACTCTAGACAAAACACATGTTCAGATTACTGGAGTCTTTTTATAAAGTGAAAAATCATAGAAGGAGTATCCATTTGCCCTACATTTAGGGTCTGTACCAAAAGCTAGTGAGCCTTCATTGGAGACCTCATAGGCACACCCGTTGCGAAGGCTGCTCCAAAACCTAGGTCTCTTAGTTGTCCTTCGTCATAAGATACCTTATTTTGGCCAAATTCTAAGGTAGCATAGTATGCATCCTTCCCCAGGTAGGTGATCCCAGAATGCACCGTGATGAGCTTGGAGGAATCTCTATTCTCTCTATAAGAAACAATTGAAATATTAAAGAGTTCTCATTAGTGATTATTCTGTGAGAAAAATAATAAAATAATAAAATCACATATTGATACAGCTCCAGTGGAGAGATAATAATTCCCTTTTTATTGTTTTCCAGGGGTGAGGGGTTCCGTGAACTAACATCACCTAAGAAGAACACATAATCACAGGGTCAGAGGTTCAGTGAGGACACATGCAGGAAACCAGATAGTGCTCATACATATTTAATCTACTGAGACAGAGAGAAAGAGAGATGATTTGAGACACAAAGACCTACTGTGAGCTCCAAGGTTGTTAATTAATGGTATATGCCTCTGTTGAAGTCATCAGCTTGTGTTATTTCAACTTCATTTTTATTAAATCGTGTTTAATAACGTAATTCCTGGTGAAGAACTCCTGATGAGAAAGATTCACCAATCAGAGAATCGCGGCCAACAAAGTGTGCCAAAAGAGCTCTGCAGCGACCACCCACTCCCATTGCACACTTTAAATGATGTAATTGCATCTCCCTACATTCAAGCTTATATATTTGTGTATCCGAATATTTTGCAACATTAAATACAGTATATTGATTGTGAACTTACAATTAGCAACTTAAACCCAATAGATTTAAATGTTTAATCATTTGTTTTATTAGATTTAGTCATTTACAGTGCTTAATAGGATTGTAGTTCATTCTCTCATTAAAGATATTAGCTGGTCAGAGCTGATTGGTTTGGTTCATGGCTTACAGTACAACTCTTTAATTAAGTAGTTTATGAAATCCCTATGAAAACATTTATAAAAAGAGTGGGAAAAATACTTCTAAGAGGGAGGAAAAAGTGGACTGTGGCATTCAAATGGACTGGCACATTTGACTTGGGCCGATAACACTTAGAACACTCCAGCAACACCCTAGCAACGCCTTAGCAACCACCTAGAATTACCCTAGCAACGGCCTAATAACATGCCATAGAATAACTTAACGACCATCTAGCATGGCCCTGTTAACCAGCCAGAACACCCTAGCAACCACATAGCAACACCCTGCCAACCACCCACAACACTCTTGCATCATGGCGGTGACTTTTGCACAGGCTAGCACCACACTCATTTTAATCTGAAAATGTAAAGATCTAATTTCTGTTATGCTGTAGATAAAAAGGAGTACATTTCTGAATCACACAATGTAATGCATGCAAGCTCTTTCAGGTAATGTTTGAGCGCTCTGATGCTCTGAGGTCAAACAGCGCATTCTGGTCTGAGAGTACAGAAATTTAGAACAGCTGACTGTTGTGTTCAGCCCACAAAAACACACACACACACACACACACACACACATACATACACACAGATGAAAGTGTGGGGAAAGCCAACTAAGGTAATCAAACTGCTTGGTGCAAGAAGAGCTCCTTGGCTAATGCTTTTAAAAGCGTAATGTTTAATTGAGAGAGAGAGAGAGAGAGAAAGAGAGAGAGAAGAATGGGTAGAAGAGAGAAATTAATAATGGTTGATGGAGGCTCTCTGTGGGTGTGGAGCTCCAATCAATGTGTGTGCTTCAATGCCCTTCACTGCCCAAAAAAAATGTTAAAATGTTAAAATACTTTTCTCATATCTCAGTTTAATGTGCAGAGACAACGATAAACAATTAATAGGTCAATTTCCCCGAAAAGTTTAAATACTTTGGCTCTGTGATGCTATCAGACATTGCATTGTTTGTCTGAGCCAATTCCCAACCAGCCCAACTAAACCAATGTCATGAGTTTGGTGCAACAATCTGTTTTCCCATCCAATGGCAGATGGGATCAGTGTTATAAAATCATTATTTTCCAAAATTGAAATTTTTAAAGTGCACTAATGTTGCATTCAAGTCCTCCTGGGAAGTTTCTGCTTTCGAAGTCTTAAGTCATAATTATGATTTTTGTTAAATTAAAATAGACATCTTGGCCAATTTCACTTTTTCACTTCCTGATGAAGACAGGACGCTTTAGCGCTAGTACTAGCAATAACATAATTAAGAGCAAAAGGTGTGTATTTAGTGTTTAATAGAACATTTTCTGAACATTTCTGTCTTTTAGAACATGAAAGTAAACTATTGCAGAGTAAACTTCAATAGCGAATAGGAGACCATAGCTTACCCATTTTCTCCAACAGCAAAGAAAATAGTGCAGCTGTGGTAGCTAGCTATGTAAAATTAAAAATGGCAGTTTTAGATTATTGCGTAAAATAAGGAATGTGGTTAAAAGGATTTGAAAAGTCTTGCACATTTTTTTCTAGAACATAAATTACACACAGTCATACCTAAAACGTAAGGTTTAACCCTCTGGGTTCGACGGACGCGCCGGCGCATCCTGCTGGATATTTTCGTCATTACAGCAGAAACAACTTAAAATACTCTGTCATTTCTGGGTATACAGATAAGTGTAAGATATCATTAGAGACCATAAAGGGTCTACTTTTATTTGTGTACACTCACAATAACAACAAAATCTTGTGCTTTTGTAAAATAAAGAAAATATAAAGGGTGAGCTTTCAGCAGTCTCTGTGTTCACAAGCATATTTCAGAAACACGTCACAAAAATTTACTGAAACTCTGCGAATAGTTACCACACAAACATTAAATATATGTCCAAAGAAAGCTTAAGATTTCTACTTTTAAATAAAATAATTCAAATTTAAAACAAATATTATCCTGCAATGCAATCTGTTTGAAACAAAGCGATGTACAGTTTTTACTTGGATATCTAATTATTTGTAATGTGATCCCACCCACCAGCAGAGTGGGCCATTCATACGCTAATGTGCTGAGACGATCAATGCAAATGGTACACGCCCCCGACAGTGAGGATGTAAACACATTTCATTAATTTTTCTGCGAGTTTGCAATGATACACAGGCGAGAAAGCTCCAGGATAGTATGGAAGAGTTAACATTTTCCTCAAAAGAAGAGCGGGACTCCGATGAACTTTTGTATTTTGAAGAGAGACTTGATCCAGCCGAGGAGACAATTTCGGACTAATAAGTCATTTAGTTTTCATTAGCTGACATGCTTTTATATGTAAACGTACATATTTTACTAGTGGGACTGTTTCCAGACTTGTCAGCCAGGATTCAGAGTATAGACATTTGAAATATGACTCCTAATAAGCAAGATTTAGTTACATGTAAATGTTCTGGCTAAAGCAGGTATTTAAATTATATGCTGAATAATATAAATATGATATGTAATATGATATAAAAATAATATGAATGTTTAGATTATATTTTATCTAGTGTTTACAATGCCTCATTATCATTAACAAAGCTTGTGCTTGCAAATATGCCCATATTATAAAATCAGCATATTGTAATGATTTCTGAAGGATCATGTGACACTGCAGACTGCAGTGCTGAAAATTCAGCTTTGATCACAAATTGCATTTTACAATGTATTTAAATAGAAAACTGTTCTTTTAAATTGTAAAAAGAGTTCAGAATATCAATGTTGTTTCTGTATTTTGGATCAAATAAATCCAGTCTTGGTGAGCAGAAGAGACTTTTAGTGTAGGTCTAAAATTAAGTAAAGTCTTTATGTAAAGAAAATATGTAGTCAGATTACTTCTTTTAACTTAAAACTTGATTTGGATCATTAAGTCTGAAGTTGAGGGTAGCGGTTGCATGGATCCTAAAAATTAAAGATGCACTAAAACTCATTGTGCAGAAAGGAAATGACTCAAAGAAGGGTGGTAAGCAGACTCAAAGGGTAACCAGAATGACAAAAGAATATGTCAAAGACAACATAAAAGAAGCAATAACAGTTGATAATCTGATAATGGCAGAAAAGGCTATTCTTTCCTATGTACAGAGACAAAGCTTCCCTGAGGAAATCGACATGCTGCAAGAGGGCGCTTCCAATGTGAAAAAGGGCAGTAGCATAAATAGATTGGATCCAGTGCTGGACAATGGAATCCTCAGAGTAGGTGGTCGTCTCAGAAGAACAACAATGCCTGAGGAAAGAAAACACCCTGCCATTTTGGCCAAAAATCACCACGTGTCCACTCTGATTCTGCGTCACTTTCATGTTCAAACTGGACACGGGGGAAGGAACCACGTGCTATCTCAGCCACGAAAAACATGGATAACAAATGGTAACTCTGCTGCAAGAAAGGTTCTCTCTCACTGCGTGACTTGTAGAAAGCACAGAGGTAAAGCCGGCGAACAAAAGATGGCTGACCTGCCAAGTGAAAGACTGGTCACAGACTTACCACCATTCTCCAACATTGGCCTTGACTACTTCGGTCCATTTGAGGTAAGAAGGTGAAGAAGCACAATGAAGAGATATGGCGTCATTTTTACCTGCATGACCAGCCGAGCAGTACATCTAGAGGTAGCCTGTTCTTTAAGTACAGACTCATGCATCAATGCCATTAGAAGGTTTCTGTGTCGAAGAGGGCAGGTACAACACCTAAGATCGGATAATGGCACTAACCTTGTAGGTGCAGAAAGAGAACTAAGAGAAGCACTCAGAACTTTAGATCAAAGGAAGATCCACCAAACTCTGTTGAAGGAAAGAGTTCAGTGGAGCTTTAACCCCCCTACAGCCTCTCACCATGGTGGGTTCTGGGAACGCCTTATTAGAATGGTAAGGCATGTCTTATGCTCAGTCTTAAAACAACAAACCTTAGACGATGAAGGGCTACACACTGTTTTCTGTGAAGTTGAGGCAATTCTAAACAGCCGTCCCATTACAAAAGTTTCTGGTGACCCACAAGATCTAGAGGCCCTAACAACAAATCATATTCTGTTGCTCAGAACTAACCCAATTCTGCCCCCTGGAGTCTTTTCAAGGTCGGATCTATACCACAGAAGATGCCGGAGACAGGTCCAGTATATGGCCGAGCTGTTTTGGAAGAGATAGCTTCTGGAATACCTCCCTCTTCTTCAAGAATGACAAAAATGGTCAAGAGCAAGAAGAAATTTCATCCCAGAGGACATCGTCTTGATCGCAGGCAATACCGCTCCTCGCAGTTCGTGGCTACTGGGAAGAATTGTTGAAGCCAAACCTGACGTCAGAGGTCATGTCCGGGTTGTGAAGCTGAAAACAAAAACGAGTATACTAGAGAGGCCAGTGTCCAAAATCTGCTTACTGTTAGAGGGTGACGAAGGTTCTGTAAAGAGGTCCTGAGCATTCAAGAACATTGAAGATAAGTTGACTCATTCAATTTTGAGTGTCATTTTGAATTTTACTTAAAGATATAAATAATAAAAAATAAATATATATATATATATATATATATATATATATATATATATATTTTTTTTTTTTTTTGGAAGTTAAACTGCAAATAGAGATGGCTCCTTTTTTTAAAAAAAAAAAAAAAGGGTAATTGTTTTTGCCTCTACAAACACAATTAGGGGCCGGTATGTAGGAGCCAAATTGAGCTTTTGAGTTGATTTAATGTTTCTTTCTAGTGAATAGTGGTGTGTGTCTGTGGATGAATGAATGAGTGATTATATGTGACCACAGGTATGTCTACCGCCACCTAAAGGACGGTTGAGAGGCTGTAGGTGGAGCCCAAGGGCAAAGGCCTTAAAGACAGGAAGCCACAGTATCTGGGTGTGGCTGAGAGGGCAAACAGTCTTTTGAACGTGTGGTGGTGTGCCGTATAAGAGACTACTGTCATTGTTTTATTTGCTTTTGTGTAACATTCATACAAGTAACAATAAATGTTCATTGGACAAACTGGATCAACTTCTCACTCATCTATACAACTGCACGCGTCAAGCTATATCCAGCTCAGCCAACAGTAATAGCTTTCATGGAATAAAGGACAAAGAGGAAAAAGCTATTACAGGTTAGTTCACCCAAAAATGAAAATGATCTCATTATATACTCACCCTCATGATATCCCAGGTGCATGTGACTTTCTTTCTTCACCAGAACATTTGAAGAAAAATATCTCAGTAGGTCCTTAAAATGCAAGTGGATGGTGATCCGATTTTTGAAGCTCCAAAAATCACAGACAGTCAGCATAAACATCATCGATACTCCAGCGGTTATATTAATGTCTTCTAAAGAGATACGCTTTTAGTGTGAAAAAAGATCAATATTGAATTACTTTTTAACTCTAAATCATGCATCCGGTGAGCAGTGGTACGTGTGTGTGACGTAATCGCATTGGCAATTTAAACACGTGAAAACTGAGGCACGTGAGTCACAGCCAGAAAAACAGCGCTGTTTACAAGTGAGAAGGAGGAATGCTGTACAGTAGATTAATTGGTTTTGGTTTAGATATATATTTATCTGTTTCTGTACTCACAATGGTGCATTTGTTTGCTTATACTGGATGTCTCAACCGAGAGGAGAACATGAGATTATGCCCATATAATTTCACTTGGAAGACCTTGCTGAGATACGTAGATCGATCACTACCACGGAGCCGAAATTCTCTGAGTTGGTTACAAGATTGTCAGATGCCGAGAAACAGATAGATTATCTGGAGTCATCAGAGATGGAATTAGCTGCTAATTCACTAGAGACCAAGGGAGGTTTGGAACGCATTTGGGAAAAACTGGAGGATTTGGAGAATCGTAATCGGGAAACAGTGTCCGAATTGTTGGAATTCCTGAGCATGAGGAAGGCTGAGATATGGTAATATTCCTAGATGGCTCTTCCCCAGTTTGCTCGACATAACAGGCCATAAGATGGAATTTCTGAGATCATCCGATAAAGATCTTGTGAACGTGAGGCAAGGAGTAAAGAAGGCTTTCTTGGAAGAACCACAACATTTTCTTGTTCCCAGACTTTGCGAATTCGACAAGAGAGAAACATCAACGATTCAGGGAATGCAAGAAACTCCTACATCAATGAGAATTTACATGCCCACCGCAAGCATTGTCCTTCATAAAAGCATTGGAGTGAGTAAGCCATTTGGTGATTTTCATGTTGCTGCATAGTGGACATGTCTCACTGAACATACACTTAACTGTTAGAGGAAACTGGGTGCCTTTTTCGAAAGTTTTGTGCTGGTTCCGACTAGCGGCTGGAGTTTGTTTTGTGTAGAATATTTATTTTGGGACAGCCTGTGGATGAATCTGCTTGTTTTGGGTGCTTATGCTTCCAATTGGCTGGAGTTGGTTTTGTTGAATATTTCTTGTAGGACATTGAAGTGAGTTTGACTGCCCGAAGAACTGAATGGCTAATTTTTGTTTTGTTTTTTGTTTTGTGCTGGATCCACGAGTGGCCGGAGCTTGTTTTGTGGAGGAACACACCTTTGAGACAGTTAAGTGGATGAATCTTTTGAATCTGTGTGTATGCGTTTAACCCTCTGGGGTCAACGGACGCGCCGGCGCGTCCTGCTGGATATTTTCGTCATTACAGCGGAAACAACTTAAAATACTCCATCATTTGTGGGTATACAGATAAGTGTAAGACATCATTTAGAAACTATAAAGGGTCTACTTTTATTTGTGTACACTCACAATAACAACAAAATCTTGTGCTTTTGTAAAATAAAGAAAATAAAAAGGGTGAGCAGTCTCTGTGTTCATGAGCATATTTCTGAAACACGTCACAAAAATTAACTAAAACTCTGCAAATACTTATCACACAAACATGAAATATATGTCTAAAGAAAGCTTAAAATGTCTACTTTTAAATAAAACAATTCAAATTTAAAACATATATTCTCCTGCAATGTAATCTGTATGAAACAAAGTGATGTACAGTTTCTTCTGGCTTAACTCATTAAAGCTAATGTGATCACACCCACCAGCAGAGCGCACCATTCATACACTAATGTGCTGAGAGGATCAAGGGAAATGGTAAACGCCCCCGACAGTGATGTTTAATGTAAACACAACGCAACTCAACTTTTCTGCGTGTTTGTAACGATACACAGGTGATCAAACTCCTGGATATTAAGGAAGAGTTAACATTTTCCTCAGAAGAAGAGCGGGACTCCGAAGAACATTTGTATTTTGAAGAGAGACTTGATCCAGCTGAGGATACAATTTCGGACAAGTAAGTCATTTAGTTTTCATTAGCTGACGTGCTATTTTATATAAACATGTACATATTTTACTAGTGGGACTGTTTCCAGACTTGCCAGCCAGGATTCAGTGTATTGACATTTGAAATATGACTCCTAATAAGCAAGTTTTAGTTACATGTAAATGTTGTTTTGGCTAAAGCAGGTATTTAAATTGTATGCTGTCTGATATAAATATGATATGTAATATGATATAAAAATAATATGAATGTTTAGATTTATTTTAACTAGCGTTTATGCTGCCTCATTATCATCAACAAAGCTTGTGCTTGCAAATATGTGTTCAGGTTAAATGAGTAAAATGCACTTTAAATATGCCCATATTATAAAATCAGCATATTGTAATGATTTCTGAAGGATCATGTGACACTGAAGACTGCAGTATTGATGCTGAAAATTCAGCTTTGATCACAAATTGCATTTTACAATATATTCAAATAGAAAACTGTTCTTTTAAATTGTAAAAAGAGATCACACAACTTTTTTACTGTATTTTCGATCAAATAAATGCAGTCTTGGTGAGCAGAAGAGACTTCTTTTAAACGGTAGTGTAGGTATAAAATTAAGTTAAGTCTTTATGTTTAAACTTGATTTTGATCATTAAGTCTCCTCACATTCATTCTCTATCCCTCATTGATAGGCCCAGGGGAGGCGTCTTTTGTCTCTTCAGGTGTAAATTACCTCAATATTCATGATCGTTCAAGCCTCCTCGCATATTACCATTCAACACTAAAATTGTCTTACAAAAGTTCAGTTACTATATTTTTTTGTATGAATGAGTGATCAAGATGGTTTTTACATCATTTTGTTGCAAAAACTCTAGGCTACAAGATCCAGTTCTCAAAAGTCTTGTGGACAAATGTTTAGTATGTGTTATATGGCCTTATTTCAATGACTTAAAATTTTATTTATTTTTTTCAAAAATACAAACATGTTCACACATTTTGCTCACATATTATTGTAGCCCAGTTTGTGCTGAATACAGTGTTATCAGACTTTAGCCATTAATATGTTTTTAAGCAACTGAAAAAAGCACAAATGTCAAGGCATGTCAAAACTTCTCCAGGACCCAAAATACCCTCAGACCCCAGAGGGTTAAAAGGTTAGTTCACACAAAAATGAAAATTATCTTATTATATACTCACCCAGGTGCATGTGACTTTCTTTCTTCACCAGAACACATTTGAAGAAAAATATCTCAGTAGGTCCTTAAAATGCAAGTGGATGGTGTCAAGGCATCTGAAAACTTCTCCAGGACCCAAAACAACTCCACATGGAATGTGAATGGGTTGGGGCACCCCATAAAAAGAAGCAAGGTTATTTATTTTCTTAAACGTAAGAAATATGGTATAGTGTTTCTTCAAGGAACTCATCTTTCCCTGCAGGAAGCTGAAAAATTTGGGAAGATATGGGGTGAACATATTTTCTTAAGTGCTAGCTCAACTAAGATCAGGGGAGTCATTACACCGATAAGTAAACATATATTATTATTATTATTTATTTATATATGTATATATATATATATATATATATATATATATATATATATATATATATATATGAGTGTGCTTTAATGTAAAGCACTGTGGATTAAATGTGTTGAATTTGCATATTTTGTGTATGTGTGTCTGGGGTCATGTTTCTGATTAGAGTGACGACTCATCAAATCAGAATGCTGAGGTGTTTTGTATAAATGATATACTTATTAGTGTGTGCACATGTTCATTTAAAAACATACTTTAAGTATGTGCATACAGATGCAAGCACTTGACCAATGCATTGCCACCACACAGTCTGGTTGAACATACTTAACGTTCGTTCTTGAATTCCTGTGCCAGTAGTCTCAGCCTCAGATACCCGCGGCCTCGTGCCTGTGGCCGAATCACAGCAGTGCTGATGTAGGGCCATATCGCACTCTTATTCATGTGATATTGCTTAATTATATTAATAAAATAGTATTTTGGCAAAATTAAATAATTGGCTTTTATATTATCTCCAAAAGATAAAGTATATGCATTATTTGTTCTTATCGTCTTGTTTTCTCTATTAATGTTTGTATGTAAACCGTCTAGGTTACGGATGAAACCTCCGTTCCCTGATGGAGGGAACGAGACTGTGTGTTGGAGAAGCAACACTAGGGGTCTCTCTTTAGCACCGAAAATACCTCTGATCTAAGAAAAAAGGCCAATGAGAAGTTGGCAGCTAGTATTTGCATACCCCGCCCCCAGACATACAGGTAAAAAGGCGAGGAAATACTATGAGTTCATTCAGGATTTTTCTGAGGAGCCGGAAATGGTTCTGGCCACTACAGCGCCTCGGTTCAGCGACGTGGCTGGGAGGACACAACGTCTCGTGCCCTCCATCAGGGAACGGAGGTTACATCCGTAACCTAGACGTTCCTCGTCTGTCGCTCTCTCCACGTTGTGTCGGAGAAGCGACACAAGGGGTCCAATTTAAATCACGCCATGCACTGGGCCGTGTACGTGTTCTGCTGACACAGGAGCGGGCAGGTATTTTACATGCCCAGACGACCAGCTGTGTCAGACTGCACGTACCCTTCCCCAATGCCCCGTCGTCTGTGTCCTTCTGGTTACCCTAGACAGGGGAACAAGGTGACGCTTGCCAACCTGGGAGTGGACCAAGCCTGGCTGGGCCTCTTTACTCTCTGTTTCTCGCATAGAGCAATAGACGGCCGGGGCCCTTACATGCATCGAGGGAAGGGGGTCTTACCCAGTTTCCAATTCTTTCAGGGGGAAAAGACCCTGCGGAGACCACACCTGCCTGGAGGGGAGGTAAAAGTGGTGAATACATCACATGTGTTTTTAGGAGACATGTGGGAGTGGCGCGGTGGTAGATCCACTCTTGCTAGGAGGGGGAGTTGCTACAGCACAGCAACCGGAGGGCAGCCGGGGAATGCCTAAGGAAAACGCGGGTCCACTTCTGTAAAGTGACAGTATCGCGGAAAATACACACAGGGGGAGTCCGTGTAGGAGTCCTTACCCTGTGGAGCACCTATTCCAGTACAGGGTAGATTGAGTACCTGCAGTGGATTGGGTCGGTGAGTTCCTTCGCTGAGCTGCAGACCCACAAGGGCTAGGGAGGGATCGTTCAGGGATCCAAAGGAGTGGGATATCCTGGGACAAAAAACGCACAATTTTACCTCAACCGAGGAAAAGGGCGCTATATGCAAGCGATTCACCCAGCCAGCCCATCAGCGTGTTACCGAGTTCTATTGGCTTGGACCTGAGAAAACACAAGATGATACTGACTCAACCCTGAGATTGTAATATCTCATGAAGGTGTTGGGTGTCGCCCAACCCACTGCT
The DNA here is from genome assembly GCF_025860055.1 of Xyrauchen texanus. Classification (NCBI taxonomy): domain Eukaryota; kingdom Metazoa; phylum Chordata; class Actinopteri; order Cypriniformes; family Catostomidae; genus Xyrauchen; species Xyrauchen texanus. Next base: position 21,855,755 of record NC_068289.1, read on the forward strand.
CTACATGTGTCTGCCAGGGAGGTTCCCCTGGCCAGTGCCAACGAGGACGCAACACTCCTTGTTGAGTGAGCTCAGACCCGCAAGGGGGGGCACGGCCTGGGTGTGATAGGCCAATGCAATGGCGTCCACTACCCAGTGGGAAAACCTCTGGTTGGAGACAGCGTTTCCTTTCCGCTGTCCCCCAAAGCATACAAAGAGCTGCTCAGAACGTCTAAAGCTCTGCGTGCGGTCCAGATAGGTATGCAAAGCACATACCGGACACAGCAACGAAGGGGCTGAGTCTGCCTCCTCCCGGGGCAGCGCTTGCAGGTTCACTACCTGGTCTCTAATTCACTACCTGGTCGCGGTCTTAGGATCACATGTGTGTCTGCCGGACCGAACTCCAGGCAAGTGTCGCTGACAGAGAACGCTTGCAGGTCCTGACCCTCTTGATGGAAGCGAGCGCGATCAGCAGGGCAGTCTTCAGAGAGTCCAACTGATTCTAGCGGCTCGAAGGGAGGTCTCTGGAGGCCCGCGAGGGGAACAGGCTTGGTTGGTAGGGATTTGCTTACCCAGGGACTTGTCATGTACTGCGTCGTGGTGGGCCGCGATAGCAGCGACATACACCTTTAGGGTGGAAGGGGACAGCCTCCCCTCCAGCCCCTCTTGTGGGAATAAGAGCACTGACCCGGTTGAAAACTCGCAAGTCCAAGATCGGTCGTAAACTGCCGCCTTTCTTGGGTACAATGAAGTAAGGGCTGTAGAAACCCTTCTTCATTTCGGTTGGAGGGATGGGCTCTATCGCGTCTTTGAGTCAAAGAGTAGCGATCTCCACGTGCAGGGATTTGGCATGTTCGCCGTGTACTGGCAAACTGAATTGCGTAACCGAGTCGGATGGTCCGGGCCAGCCAGCGTGACGGGTTGGTAAGTGAGAGCCATGCATCCAATCTCCGTGCTAGATGCACCGAGGGGACAGGTATTTTTTACGTACCCGGCAGGGCTTCGCAGCGGGACGGAGCAGGTAGTACGGCGTCGGGAGGCGAGGACGCGTCCCGAGGCTCTAGTACTGAGAAAGGACTCGAAGCACTTACCTTGCTCCACACACCCGGCAGGGGGCGGGTTAGTGAATGAGAAGGAGGTCCTGTAGTGGTGTCCTCTGGACTCGTCAGAACCGGCCGGCCGGGGGACAGTCGTTGGGCTAAAGGCGGGGGGACCGCGTCCAGCATGCTGGAACTGTTGAGATCTGGTGGCAGAGTGCCGTGAGAACAGCATTTGCGGGCCAGATGACCCAGAGACAAAGGAAATAGCTCTTTTATTGAGAATTTGGGTACCACTGCCCCGTCTCAGAGGAGCGGCAAATTAAATAAATTCAACAGAAGATTCTCCTCCCTGTCCTCCACTGGGGGACGGAGTGGTCTTACCATCTCCGGAGCTAACATCTCGGGCTCTGGGTCATCCGTCTCAGGAGCGCCTGGGAGCCTGCCGGGTCCTCGAGGGGGTCCGTGAGACGGGGGGCATCTGCTTCCTGTGGAGTGCTCGACACGTGGGCTGAGAGCTGGGCCCAGGTTGAGGCGGAGCAGCTTGTTGTTTCTTCGCAGGAGGACGCCCTCGGAGAGCAGACGGGGCATGGCCCATGGAGGCAGACTTGCGGCGGTGCAGGATATGAAAGGCCAGGATATGTCCTCTGTCTCTTTCTTCACCGCGGAGAACTGCTGTGTAAAGTCCTCGACAGTGTCGCCGAAGAGGCTGAACTGGGAGACTGGGGAGTCGAGAAAGCGAATCTTGTCGGTCTCACGCATCTCAACCAAGTTCAGCCACAGATGATGTTCCTGGACCACGAGCATTGCCATCGCCTGCCCGAGTGACTGCGCTGTGACCTGCGTGGCTAACAGGAGGGCCATGGCGTGCAGGGCGGAAGCGGCATTTCCGGCGGCGCTGTAGGCCTTCGCTGTCAGCGAGGATGTTGTCCTACAGGCCTTGGAAGGGAGCACAGGGCGACCCCGCCAGGTGGTAGGGTTTTCGGGACACAGGTGGAGCTCAACAGCCCTATCCACCGGGGGAATCGCCGTGTACCCGTGGGCCGCTCCGCCATCGAGGGTAGCGAGAGCGGATGAGTGATTGGCTTTGTGACGGGTGGAGAAGGGTGCTCTCCACAGGCAAATACTAGCTACCAACTTCTCATTGGCCTTTTTTCATAGATCAGAGTTATATTAGGTGCTCAAGAGAGACCCCTAGTGTCGCTTCTCCGACACAACGTCGAAGAGAGCGACAGACGGGGAACTGAAGATAAAAGTGTTCAATTAAGTTCAAATGTATTTAGTGCTTTCACAATAAATATTGTTCCAAAGCAGCTTCATTGAGAATATGGCCTTACAAAAAATATTATTATCTAAAAACCTATAAAAACTGAAGCAGTCAAACAAATAAAATAATCCTGATTAATCTCAGGATTTTCAACTAAGATATATAATTCGGGCAAAGCATAAGATTAATCAACTACTTTTGAGTATTCCCCGGGTGCATCTATAATTAAAAGGTGATCATGCTTTCTCTGTTTCTGGTCTGAGGTTATGTAATGGTTTACCCTTTGACATTAGAGCTTCTTCATCTATTTCTGTTTTTAAAATTCATTCAAATAATTTATTTTATATGGCCTTTTAATTTTTATGTTATTGTTGATTTGTATTGTTGATGTTTAGCATGTTGGGTCTTCTGTGTATTTTAAAAGTGCTTTATAAATAAATAAATACATGAAATTAAGTCTTTTTAATTATTTTATTTATTTATTTTCAGCAGACCCCCTAGAACCCCCCTGGGGGTCCCCGGACCCCAGTTTGAAAACCCCTGATCGTAAATCATAACCCTACCCTTAAACCTTCCCATACCTCAACCTCAGTAGCAGCAAACGTGAATCTTGTGAGATTTGTTTGTATTGTTATTTATATTTCAAAATGGGTATTTGCTGAATTAAAGCAACTCATGCTTGCTTAATCTTGTATATTATTTATAGAAAAATCAAGTTGAACACAATACAACAGGCTTTTGAGGTATATCTCTCAATCATCATTACATGAAATTCATACCCACTGCAATAAAAAACACAGAGCTTTGAAAATACTGAAATATTATTTTTATAAAATACATTTTGTATAAACCAATATTTATATATATGCAGTCTACTCTGTCATTTTAAAGATATAATAGTTTTACATTAAAAGCTACTATGATGTTATCTTACTATAACATCCTAAAGGGTTACAGTGTCCTACATTTCTATAGACAAAGGAGAGAAGTTGTCATGGTGAAACTGCAAATATTTTGGATCTCTGAAAAGCCCAGATTGTCCTCTTAAAAGAAGATTTAACCCTTTGACGTGTATGTCCTATACCAAAATGAGTTGTTGTGTCTCAGGTGACTAATGACCTTTAAAGTCTGATGAATCAAATATGAAATAAATAAATAAATAAAAAACTTTACGATTTTTTTTATAGGTTAAATAAAACAGCTCCATTTCAATCATTTAAATGTTCTGACTATTATTTCAAATATAAGGCTTTACAGGGTTAAACATCACATAAACAAACAGTAAAACGTGGTGGAAAATGTAACATGTCAGTCAGCTGGTCTTTTAGTGTCTAAGTGGTGGTTCTTGGTCAAAATAAGCAGCAAAGTGGACCCGATTAATGACACTAGTCAAAACATCTCAGTACTTTTAAACGCATAATAGTCAACAAATCTTGCAGGTATTGTAAAATAAGCTCTTAAAGAAACACAAAGGCTTTGAGCAGGTGGACTGATGTGTAGAGTGGATTGTAAATCTCTGCTCCTTCAATCATGGTGTTATATAACCCTGTGATGTGTTTGAAATGTTTTTTAATGATATCAGCCTCCTCTTCTGTACTGGCTTTACTACCCAGTGAACACAACAGGCTCCCCCTCAACAAACTCATCATATATTTCTGCTTTCTGTGAACATCTGGTAAAACTATCCACTCTTAGAGAGAGAGAGACCTTCTCTCTGAAATCCTGAAGGGGGAAATATGTCTTACAGATAAGTAACATACAGTTTCCAAAAAACAATTGAAATGGGTTTCTGAAGAAAGTTGGTGTGATATGGGGTTTCCCTCTAGTTTGACTGAATGAAAGACCAGTATCAGCACTCTCGGATGAGGGTGTCAGGTCAAAATGCTCCTGCTGGGCTGAAATCATTTTGGCACTCACTCACGTAATTGTCAAGAGTCAGAGTTTGGATTTGGCAGCTGGCATGACCCAGTGTTTAGTGCCAGCTTTTACCTCATATTCAGATGTGTGAATAGTGTGTGTATTTTTGGGATTGTGCTGGTGTAGATCACAGCTGGTGTAGTAATGAATGCACAGGGAGTATCAGCACTATTACCACACGGCTGACTGCCAGTATGAATGAGCTGGAACATTTAAGAGTGGACAAAGAAACTGTTAGAGGCAGCTTCATGTAGCCTGATAATCAGTGGCATATTAGATGTAGGGTAAGAACTAACGAACTCAGTGCCCTTATGGAAAGTTTACCATGGTGACCATTCTTTCCATCAAAATAAGATTTTAAATATGGTTAGTTTGCCAAGACAGTGCTGTTCAAACTTGAAAAATAAAAAAAAACCCTAACCCAAAGTATGCCACTTCTTTACACTTCTAGGACAAATGGTTCACGGAGGTGTATTGTCATTCTCTTTTGTATTATTTTCCCAATGTTAGTAAAGTTTTTTCCACCAAAAGGCCTCAGCGTCTACTTTAAACTTCAATTTAAACGGCCACTGTTATGATTGGCTAACATAGTGCAACCCCTCGAATACAGCCAAATACATTTTAAACTCATTCGTAAGAAAATTATCTAGCTCCACAACAAAAAAAACTACATTTTAGGGTTTACATATAACTCACTGTGGTGTAAAGACCCGCCCCTCCCACTTGTCATCGTCGCCCTCCTGCATAATTAATAAGCCTAGTTCGTGTGGGAATGAGGCACACCTGGTTGTGTGTTTAGCCTCATCACCACTGCCAAATAAACATAGAACGTGCCACACCCACTGTGTCTGTCTCTTGCTCACCCCGCTACACTCACACCCAACACATTGAATCCAAATGTAAACTGTTCACTCAAGCAAGGAGCACCATAAACTATAAATATCCAATAGTCATGATATATGAAACATTCATGATTGGAATTGGTTACTTATGGTTTTGCGGTCAGGTCCAGTAGTTGGACGGTTCCTTTGCAAAGCTTGAATCATATTGTGACTGGTTCACAATCAATCCACGTTGATATGAGCCGAAAACACATACAATCCATGCTGAAATATGCTGAACACAAATTATACAATCCATGGTGAAACATGACACAAACACATTGTCTAATGCAAGGTGAAATGACGTGCACACATCCTGCACTTATGTGATCAGGAACTTTATTAAACTTCACTATTTTGTTTTGATGTTGGGATGCTTCAACAGAGGACAAAGCAGAGATGCTGGTCTTCACAGGCACTATATATTACATCTTTCAACATCCGTTTTCTCTGGACAAGACACGGTTCTCCCATCTAGCAGCAGCAATGGAATGGAAGAGAACAGATGCATTTTTAAAAGTTCCGCTTGTACCGCTCATAAAACGCAGCGCACATTGACGAAAATGCATCAATACAGTCACAAATGTCCATCTATTGCTTGGGTATTCAGTTAAATTTCCAAGAGGTCTGAGCATCCATTGGGGTCTGAGGGATCTTTTCTACAAAAAGATTAAAATATTTCATCGAGTTCATCAGTCAAGTGCATTTGGATATGAATATTCAAAGTTAAGATAAGACAACAGTTCATATTTAAGCTGAATGACAGCAGTCCAGTTTATGTGTTTGAATATATTTTTTTTACTTTCAGAAAACATTCCTATGTATGTGTTACGAAGACTGACGAGGGCAGACGAGGAGTGGGGATCTAAATGCGGTTTATTGAAAATAACTGGACAAACAAAACTGGAACAAACAAAACATCCACGATGGGAAACATCTCGGGTTACATGTGTTACCCTTGTTCCCTGAAAAAAGCGGAACAAGATGCTGCGCTGCTAAGCGCTACGGGGAACAACCCTAGCTGTGAACCGAGCTGAATAATGTGTGTAACACGTCAATGAACATTGACCGGAATTTATAGCCTCAGCTGATGTAATCATTAGATGCACCTGCGGCCAGGCTATAAATGGATACGTCACCAGGTGTCGTCAGATACTTCTGTTTGAAGAGCAGTCCTGGGACGTCCCAGTGCGGCAAAGCAGCGCAGCATCTCGTTCTGCTTTTTTCAGGGAACAAGGGTTACACATGTAACCGAGACGTTCCCTTTACAAAAAGCTTTACTACGATGCTGCGCTGCTAAGCGCTACGGGGAACGCAATACCCACGCCGCCGCGCTTGGGGCTGTCCGGACCCCTACGGTTGTGCAGTGTACTCACAAAAACGCGAGAGGTCTCAGACATGAGCTTCAGATGTCGACTCAAGGGCATAAGAGCCCAGAGTAGCATAAACATCTAAACCATTAAATTTTGATGAATGTGTGCGGAGAGGACCAGCCTGCCGCATCACAAACTTGTTTAGGCATGGGCTGAGATGTCGACTCAAGGACATAAGAGCCCGGAGTAGCAAAGCATCTAACCCATAAAGTTCGATGAATGTGTGCAAAGAGAACCCTATCGCAACACAAACTTGTCATAAAAACTGATGAATGTGAGCAGAGAGGACCAGCCTGCCGCATCACAAACTTGTTCAGGCATGAGCTGAGATGTCGACTCAAAGGCATAAGAGCCCGGAGTAGCAAAGCATCTAACCCATAAAGTTCGATGAATGTGTGCGAAGAGAACCCTATCGCAACACAAACTTGTCATGAAAACTGATGAATGTGAGCGGAGAGGACCAGCCTGCCACATCACAAACCTGCTACAGAGGGAGACCTCTAGCCAAGGTTTTAGAGGAGGAGAGCCCTCTGGTAGAGTGCGCCCTAAAACCTACTGGCGAAGCTTCACCGCGCGCCTCGTAGGCCCGGGCAATAATGAGGATGCCTCTTTGAGGGCACCCCGCCCACCAAGCAGTGGCCACATAGAACCTGGCAGTGGCGAGGCAAGTGCCCGCTGACAGTTCTTTCTACAGAAAATCCAGAACTGAAGCAAACTGGCAGTAAGCTGGTTCTGTAATAAGAACTTTAGTAGAAAGAAATGCATGCCGGCGCATTTGCATTACTACGATCAGCCCCTCCCGAGGGGGGGGGGGACTGGGTGACTCGGGGAGAAGTAGAGGAGACATTGCGCTATCAACAGAGGCGAAGAGGTCCTCTTCTGCCCTGTAAAATCTACCCAGATCAGTTCCAAGTGGAGTGAGCCTTAGCACTTGAAATGGTCTCGATAATCTCAAGAGAAAACCCTGTGAACCTCATTTGGTACCCTTAGGGGCCAGACATGAAAGGTTTCACAATTCGGGCCAAGGATGAGAAGGTCCTCCCTGTTCGGAATCGCCCAAGGCAAGCTGTCGAGGAGAGGAATTAGCTCCGAGAAACATATCCTGTTCGGCCAGCGTAGCGCCATTAATAGGAGGCAAGACCCTTGCTGGTGAACATCGCCAAGACTCCCGGGAGCAGAGAAACCGGGGAAAGAAATGCATACAGACGCATTCTGGGTCATGTATGTGTCTTAATGTCCAGACCCAAGGGGGCTGGGTGATTTCAGGGAGAAGTAGAGGAGACATTGTGCTATTCATAGAGGCGAAGAGGTCCTCTTCTGCCCTAAGATCTCACCCAAACTTGTTCCAAGTGGAAAAAGCCCGGCATTTAAAAAGGTCTCGATAACCTCAGGAGAAAGCCCTGCGTCCCTCAGTTGGTACCCTTAGGGGCCAAACATGAAAGATTCCACAATTCGGGGCAGGGATGAAATATTTCCCTGTGCCTGAGATAGAAGATCCTTCCTGTTCGGAATCGCCCAAGGCGAGCCGTCGAGGGAAGAGATTAGCTCCAAGAACCAAGCCCTGTTTGGCCAGCGCGGTGCTATCAGTAAGAGGCAAAAACCCTTGCTGGCAAACTCTGGGCAACTACTACATTAGGGTGGAGTTCTTAACTCCCCCGTTGGTATTTTCTGTCTGGACCGTAAATCTGCTCCCGTATACGGGCATCCAGGGATATAACTGACCTGAGTGACAGGAGCTTACCCTGGGCCCTAAGGAGAATCCGACATGTCAGAAATACAGCTGACAAGAACGTGGGTCTCCTTGATGATTTATGTAAGAGGCTACCGCTGTATTGTCCACCCGCACCAAGACATGGCAGCCTCAGGAGGAGGTATTTCAGGGCCAGAAATACAGCCATCAACCCAAGACAGTGACTGTGACAACCGAGCTGTGGGCAGTGGGGGCAGTGGTGGCTCAGTGGTTGAGGCTCAGGGTTACTGACCAGAAGGTTGGGGCTCAGGGTTCAAGCCCCAGCACCACCAAGATGCCACTGTTGGGCCCTTGAGCAAGGCACTTAACTCCAGGTTGCTCTGGGGGGATTGTCCCTGTAATAAGTGCACTGTAAGTCGCTTTGGATAAAAGCGTCTGCCAAATGCATAAATGTAAATGTAGGTCCAGAGGGATCACCGTGGACGCGGTCGCCCTGAGACCTGGAAATCGTTGATACTGATAACCGTGCAACCTTGACCTAGCCTGACTTTGCTCAGGTTGATCTGAATGGACTCAATCCTAGCGGGAGACAGTTGTGCCCGCATTGTGATTGAACTCCATACGATGCCCCGATAGACAGTGTTCTGAGTGGGAGAGAGGACGCTTTTCTTGGCGTTGAGCCTCAACCCCAGAGAAAGCTAAGACGATGTCCCTGTACTGAACTGCCAGTTCCTGGAACTGTGCTAGGATCAGCCAGTCGTCTACATAATTCAGAATGCAGATGCCCCGGAGTCGCAAGGAGCCAGCGCTGTGAATGTGCGGGTAAAAAGGGCTAGGCTGAGTGAAAGAACCTGACCCTGGAAGACTTCGCCCCCAGAAGTGAACCTCAGGAACTTTCCATGTTGTGGCAGAACTTCTAAATGAAGTATAGAAGTGCGTCATAAGATTGATGGTGACCGGCCAAACGAGTTGTAGGGCTTGAGACACGACCGTCTTGACAGGCATCATCTTGGACTTGAACACCCACGGATAGTTCAAGCTTTAAGATCTAAGCCAGATGCCACCCCTCACGTGGCGGGAATGGAGGGGCTTCGAGGGGGTACCGGGAGGGGTGAAGTGAAGCACGCGCCCCGTCCCGAGGGGAGCTACCCCCTAATCTAGGTGCAAGACCATCAGGGTTTTCTCTTACTAGAATTTATAGTCCTGAGGTCTTGCTTCGGGGGCTGGCGAGGGCGGCGAGACTGTCCCCAATCCCTGGGAGGAGGAGCACGACTCGCCACGCTTTGCTTTTGAGCCTCCCTTCAGTCAGGACTGAGGCGGGTCTGAGGCTTGCTCGTCAAGCGCAGAACCCACACTCAGGTCGTCCAGGAGGTCAGCCTGGTACGCCTGTAAAACAGCATAGTGTGCAGAGCAGCACCAGCCTGACCTGCTGCTTGATAAGCCCTTCCCACTAAAGTGGAGGTTGTCCTACAAGGCTTTGAGGGGAGAGAGGGCTTCTTAAGTGACGATGCCGAGCCTGGCGAGAGATAGCCCGCAAGCATCTCTTCGACCGGCGGCATCACTGAATACCCCCGTGCCTCAGCACCCACGATAGTCGAATATAATGACGTCGAGGGTATGTGAACACGGAAGAAAATATATATATATATATATATATATATTTTTTTTTTTAGGGGTTCTCCATGAGCTGAAAAAGCTCTTCATGGAGGTTATCAAAGAAGGAAGGGACCCATGAGGCGTTCCCTTTCTTGGACTGGAAGATTAAATCTATCCCCTAATTTGGAGCGTTTGGGGGTCTCTTTTTCGCGTGGCCAGTCCAATCTGGCAACCGCACGAGTAACAACATCGAGCAATTCCTCCTTAGATTTTTTATTGCGGACGGAAAGCTCGGAGGCGGGAAGAGAATCGCGATCCACCTCATGATCCGAAGAAGCGTCGGAACGCGCTTCGAGATCATGTGAAGGACCAGCTGGGTTTGGGGAGACAGTGAGAGAAAGGGATCAACCCGTCTCTTGCTCCTCAGCCAAATCCATGCAAGAGCCCCACGAACGATCTTTTTATTTTTTACGTGAGTGCTGACTCCCGGAAGCAAGCGAGGCGAGCACGACGCACTCTGCCTGTTAAAGCAAATCGCAGTGCTCGCACCCACCCTGCTGCAACGCGAGAGCAGCGTGCTCTTACCCCCAAACAAACAGAGCAAAAACTGATGTGTGTCGTCTTCAGCTATAGAGCGAGAAGAGGGGAACACGCACCGTTTGCAGCTTTCAGTCATTCTCCCTTTTTTTTCTTTCTTTTTTAAAAATATATATATAATATTTTCTAAACAGAAGAGAAAAGAGAACAACATTCACTGCACACTGCCTAACTGATTCTAACTCCTAACAGAGGAAACAAAGTTTTGACAGGGTTTGTGAAACACACAGAAACAGAATCGCTCTGAAAAAAGAGTTTCTGATGACACCTGGTGACGTATCCATTTACAGCCTGGCCACAGGTGCATCTAATGATTACATCAGCCGAGGCTATAAATTCCGGTCAATGTTCATTGACGTGTTACACACATTATTCAGCTCGGTTCACAGCTAGGGTTGTTCCCCGTAGCGCTTAGCAGCGCAGCATCGTAGTGAAGCTTTTTGTAAAGGGAACAAAAGATATAAACAAGGGAAAACATCCACGACGGGCTCAGGCAGGAACACAGACCAGACTCTATGTGGCAGCGGGGGCGTGGTCAAGCGCCCGTCCGGGAGAGAGAAGCGGTAAGGGCGCTCACACCTGGGCCAAATTATGACTAACACCTGTCTCTAATTGCAGTAGAGCGAGGAGAGCGGTTAAAAAGCCAGCAGCCTCAGAGCAGAGGGAAGACGACCGTGCAAGCCAACCCAGTGCGCTTGTGTCTTTGTGTAAAACTACTGTGTAAATTATTGTGAGACATACGGCAATTAAAGCCTTACCTTTTTTGTTGAAACCTTCGTTTCCTGTCCTGCTTCCCGTGAGAGTTCCACACTCTACAAGACATTAACTTTTACCTTTAAACATTTACCTTGGAACATTTACAGACAGACAATCAACAACCGACAATGACTGACCAAACAACCAGGGTTTAAATACAGAGGGATAATGATAATCAAATGAGACACAGGTGAGAACAATGAATGACTGGCAAATGATGAGGGCAGGGAATTATGGGAAGTGTAGTTTATGACAAGTGAAACACGGGGCAGACAACAGGGGATCGTGACAGTATGGGACATATATTTTATAGGTTTTCAGGGGTGTCCACTGACAGAAAATGTATAAGATCTAAATCTGAATGGACCATTTTTATATATTCCTACTAACACATACAAACATTTTACATAACAGTGCAGCATAAAAATACTGTTGCTATATATGAAATAATGGAAAGTTGAATGATCAAATTTAAAAATAAACAGTAGGTCAAATTTTTTGCTGCTGAAATTGGTCTGTGCTCACCGAATTTCAAACCACTGCACATGTTTCTGATTAAAATGAGACGAAATACACAATACAAAGAGTTGGAAGTGTTGTATTATGCATGGCAATGTGTGAGCTTCAGTTTCTGGATGAAATGTCCACAGAGTGATACCAAAAGTGAGTTGTATTGTAAGCTGTAAATTATGTAATACAGTTAACAGAAATACAAATAATTGCATTAATTCTACCACCCAACCCAAACCCCAACCCTAAACCATCGGTGGAGTACAAATGTAATTTTAGAGTGAAAATGCAACCTACAATTCATGCTTATCATTGATTATGTGAGCGTGATTACTTCCTGGGTCTCATGGGACCAAAACCTGTGTCTCTAAGGTTGCTAGTGCAATCCTCTGTCACTAGCACCAAAGGGAAATATGTTCACATAAAAATGGATCACGTTGCAAAACCCCAGCAACTACATAGTAATTTCCTAGTAACAGTCGTGGGTCGCTTTGCTTTATTGTATTGACATTAACTGGAACTATGGTATTTTGGTTGAAACTTTGGTCACCATGGTAATTATTTGCAACTATGACTCTGCTCATGTGGTGAATTAAAGCCTTGCATACATAAACTATATACCTGAGCATAGAATATTCTGAGGATGCAGGGAACATGTCACTTTAAAAAAGAAAAAAGTTCGTCCCCCACATTTTTCACAGGGAACATGCGTTTACTCTGTGTCTTTCATACAGCAAATGTCTAAATGTGTAAATGCAAAAAAAACATTTATTCACTGGTCAATCATGTAATTAATTCAATAAAACATTTTTATCGATTTAAATATATCCTTAAAATATATCTTATATATTTGTTCATCTTGCGGTAATCATTCTGTCCCCCTTTCTTTTGAAATGATTGCTACGCTCCTGAGTATATATGTATGTTTGTGTGTGTGTGTGTGTGTGTGTGTGTGTGTGTGTGTTCATTATGATAAATTCTCGAATCCAGATGGGTGTATAAGTGTGCAGCTGGTAACAACAACAGAAATGTACAACCCAGATGTTCAGATCATTTATGGATTTGGCTGCGTTAATTGGTCATATGTGTCACACTCAGTTGACCGAAAAAGCCTGAAAACCAGATATGTGTTATGTGTGTGTGAGGGGTCAAACAAATCCTAGAAACCACAAACACTTTGTATTTGTTTAACATGATACTTGTGCCTTGAGCAGATGATAAAAATTAAACAAATAAACAAATAGTTTAACCTGTTGATACACCCCCTTTTTGAGCACAAACCATGAAAATGCCATACCTTACCTTAAATGGTTGTATTTACTGGACCCTTTGGAGTATGGACACAGTTGTAGTGTCTTTTCAAAGAAGAGACTTTTGGCTTTATTTCCCAAGTTTCAGAATTAATATATATTGTTAATTTTGAAAGTTAGAGAAGCTGAAGTTTATAATAATGGAAATATTTTGTTTATTATAATCTAAAAAAAAAAACAATCATAAAAGTGCTAAGACAACACAGAAATACAATGATCCCAAAGCCACAACTCTGAAGAAGTTATGTTTCATATTTGAATCTAACAAAAAATTAGGCTCCTGCTAGCCTTTTTCTCTGTAAAATCTCTGGAGGCATACAGAGAAAAATTAAGGTTCCGCCTTTCAAGACGACACAAAATCTGACTTCATTGCTTGGCTATTATGAATAAAACTCTGCCGCATTTTTAAAAATAGACTTTGGAGACAGGCTTGTTTTGTTTATGAGACTCTAATATACAAGATAATACACAGGTTTACAACATGAATGCTGCTCAGATTGCATAGTTTGTTGAAGAACAATGACGAAGGTTAATTCTTTCAGGCGAGATCTCATGTAAACAATGGAGAATATATCAATATTTCTCAGATTTATCAGTTTTATGGACAAAAAGTGCTATTGTATGTTTTTCAATGAACGCTTGACATGTAGAATTGACCCAAGTGTGGGGAACTGGATTCATCTGGCGATCGCATTTTCATAACAAAGGTATGAACTCCCGTTTTGATATTGCATGTTTTCATTTGTACTCCTGGCACAAATAACTAAATTGCTGTTTCTGGAGCATTGCTATCGTGAAACAGAGATCGGATATCAGTGTTGAACCATTAAACCTTTCAAAAGATGTATAATTTGTTAACATTATTTACATTTATAGAAGGTAAATTAAATTATATATTAAATGTAATCAGACTGACGTCACTACCGCATGGGGGGGGGAAATTGCATATCAACAGGTTAAGTAACTTACAGAACTTCAAAAATAAAATAAGAGGGTCAGTCTAGGACACATGTTGTCTAGAAAGTGATTCAGTATGTGAAAGTGTATGTATTAATAAAACACACACACATGCATTCAGACTGGCTTCTGTGCTTAAACAACCTCTAGAATCTGACATGCTGAAATTGGCTTCCTTAAAAGATGTGGGAAGGAAATAAAATCTTTGGATTTATCTTCACTCAGGACATATGAGGACTGATTTCAAACTTTATACATATTTCATTCTTCCATTATGGCAGGAATGTTTTCCAGGTTTTCTCTAGATTAATTTGAAGGAGCAATATTGGGGTTTGGGGTGTAGTGCCTGTTTCATGCTGTGGTTGAGATGGCAGTAGTCTTGCATTAGTCATACTTTTTACTATAAGCAAAAGGTCTGATCTGTATTGCAGCTCATTGTGGCCAAGAACAGCCCACTTAGACTAGAAGAGAAGGTGAGTTGTAAAGGGGCAAACCACAGTTTGTTTTTCTGTGTCATTTAAGGGCGGCATTTATCTGCAACATTTTATATCACGATAATAGACTGGCACGGGAAAAAAATTATTCACAATCATAGTTTCCACCAAAATATATGGAGCCCCTTAGAGGACACAGAGGGAATATATTTTCTCAAATGGCTTTGCATTCCCTTACAATAACTGCTGTTTTCCCTTACCATAAATGTTGTGTTCCCACACAATAAGTTTTGCATTCCCTTGCAATTATTTTGGGTTCCCTTGCAATTATTTTAGGTTCCCTCGCAATAGCTTAATCATTCTTATGGCAATTAACCATGGTTTTATCACAGTAACCATATTTTAACCATGTTTGTTGCAAAAACAGGAAAACCATGGAAATAATAATCCTTATTAGTCTGCAAAAAATAAATAAAACAAAAAACAATACATGGGTTACATTTCTTCCCACTGTCTGAACTACTTGAAGTGGGCAGCGGAGCAAGGCAGAGCACTTGTGAGCTTAAAACAGTGCCACTCTAGGCGAATATAGAAGAACAGATTCTGATGTGTCATAGACTGGACTATTTGTTTTCCTTTTTTAGATTCGGAGGTGCCAGAATGCCATTCCAGTCCATTCCGCCTCAATTTAACCCCTGCAAAAACTACAATTCAACTATAGTTACTGTAGAAAAACTATAGATAATATTCGGCAGGGATGGATAAAGCTATTGCATTGGAACCCAATATAAGTGCAAAGGAACGTAAAATGTATTATGAGAGAGTGGACAACTTATTGCCAGGGAACGCAAAACTATTTTATCTGTCCTCTAAAAGCCTCTGTAAATATATCATAGTGGTGTTTGCTAACACAAGGATGACTATTAATTTTGCTCATACTTTAGGTGGTAGGGTTAGGGGGTTGTTCTAAACAAAGTAGGGTGAATACAGAAAATGTTGTGATCAGAATTTTTGTCCATCCAAAAGTAATAAGTGCTGATTATTTCACAAACAGAAAATAAAGCAAACATGTGATTCTGCTTGTAAAACTCCTTTGATTGCAAAGATGTGGTAGCAAACATTGGCAAATCCAGTGACTAGTTCTTTCTTAGAAGCACGTATACCATCAACCAGCCTTTTATATTGACATGATTTTATTTGAGTGAACTAATAAAAAAATGTGCACCAACACCTGGGGCAAACTCAGTGTTATGGGATTGGTTTCTAGTTGACAAATCCAAACCAAAAACAATCAGGCTTAACTGGTACCATGACGCTGCTCATCAACGTTCTCTGTCAACTCAGGCTTTGATCCTGAGTTAAGATTAGTTCACGCACATGTTCACATAAATGAGTGACATCTGCAGCAAACAGCTAATCATATGGAAAGAGAGAAAGACAGAGAGATATATTCTCTTCTCACGAGAATCAACGGGATGTATCTCTCTGCTGAAGTCCGATCACGGTTAGCTGTGGAGCGTATGTAACTATGGCGAAGAACACCGGTAAAAGCCGACCCACTTTCATGGTACTTAAAACACAGGGTAGACACAAACTAAACTAAAACTTACCTTGTCAGCCACCTAAACCGGCTTCATTTTACAGGCCCTTTACTCTCAGTCTGGCAAAATGGAGCTTTTGATTTTCAGAAGTACTTTCCAGTTTTCTGTGCAATATACATAAAATGGTCAGTGAATAAACTAGGGGTGGTCTGTGAGCATGTTGCCTGAGCATGGCAGGCATAAATATGAGTGTTTTGGGTGCCCTGGTATGAAAAGGTTTGAAATGTGATTTTTATCTCTGATCTAAAATCCTGAAATCCTCAATTTTATTAAAGAATCCACTATGGAGTTCCAGTCTTGTCTTTTTGCAGTAGTCTTTGGCATTTGACTACAGCTGCCCTACATTGTGTTGGCAAGATAAAGTTGGCCATTTTTCCTCTTCCTTAACTAAGGGAAAGAATTTCTCAACTTCATTATGTTTTAACAAACGTCCGGGAACCCTTTAGCATTTGCGTGTTTTTTAGCGTGTGTGAAATATATGTCTGGTTTCTGAAAGTGTATTTAAAAACAGATGTCACCAGTATTTAAAGCTCATTTTCTTATATGTGGCCATCTCCAGGACAACCACACCACAAACTCATTGTGGATATGAGTGCTTGGAACAAGAAAGACCATCAGACCACAATTGACTAGACAGACTGTGCACACTGTTCCACTGCAGATTTTATCATCAGAACAGAAACGATACTGGCAATGAATTGTAAGGGTGGAGAATTTTGCATTATTAGCGGACAATGGAGACTTTTATACTAAATAAGGGATTTGGACATTTTGCTTAGGCAAGCATCACCATGACTATTGCTTGTATGTAGTTTTATGGATTTGAACAAACCCCTAATCCTCAGTATTAAACTTCAACATGTAACAATAAAACAGGCAAGAACTCTTGTCTTGATCAAGTTCATGGTTCAACCCTTGTGAGTTTTTAACATACAAACCTTCGGTTAACAGCCCCAGAACTCTAAGCACTTGGCTACACCATAACTATCAATTGTATGTATAATGTTCATAATGGTATACAGCACAAAAAATATATGCCATGTAAATGCTACAGTGATGAACACCTTCAATCAAAGTATCAGTGTTTTCACTGATTAAGGTGAAAAGTATGTGTGGCGAGCAGGGCAAGGATGAGCGGCATATGAGCAGAGCGAGGCCTGGAAGATAAGTGGTGAATGAGCTCCACCTGTGTGCCACACCGGTCTCGCGTTCCAGTGAGTGGCAGTGGGAGTATTTGAGGAGAGGAGACAGCGGCAGACGAGAGAGAGTGATGCTTGGAGCTGACTGTGTGTGTGTGTGTGTCGATGTGTCAGTGTCAGGCCACTACTGAAAAGCAAGCCTTTTGTCTATTTGGTTTTGTATTGCTGAAAAAGCAGTGTGTTAAGTGTAGTACTGTGGTGTTTAATTTAAGTCTCATGTGGACTGTCAAGCCAGTCCCAGCTTCCACCTTCACCATCATTGAATCATTACACTGGTGCCGAAACCTGGGAAGGTGGAAGGATGTGATGTCAAGGAGTCCTCACCACTGACTGAGTATCACAATGCCGAGGGAGTGCTCGATCCGGTGGCACTGGAGCTCTGTGTCAACCGGAATTTGAAAGGGACGGCTGAGGGATCCAATGCCTTCGCAAAGCATCACAGTCAGAATCATGACAGTGAACTGAGAGCCAGTCGACGGCATGTCCAGCGAGCCCATTTTTCGCAGACAAAATAGAGCTCTCTCTCTATTTTCCCCCTCCCCCTCTCCTCTCCCTCATCCTGTTCCCACTCCCGAGACCATCATGACGCATCAGTGCTCCCTCCCTAGAAGGGGGGGGGGGGGGTATGTCATACTTTCGTGATGTGGGTATGTGGTGAACAGGGTGGGGCCGAGGGATGTCTGGGCAGAGCGAGGCCGGGAAGATAAGTGGTGAATGAGCTCCACCTGTGTGCCACATCGGTCTCTTGTTTCAGTGAGGGGTGGCGGGAGAATTTGAGGAGAGGAGACAGCGGCAGATGAGACAGAAAGATGCACGGAGCTGACTGTGTCTGTGTCGACATGTCAGTGTGAGGTCACTGCTGAAAAGCAAGGCTTCTGTGTATTTGGTTTTGTATTATGAAAAGCAGTGTGTTATGTGTGACAATGAAAAGTGTAGTTCTGTGGTGTATAATTAAAGTGTCATGTGGATTGTCAAGCCGGTCCAAGCTTCCTCCTTTGCCATCATTGAATCTTTAAAATATGTGAGAGACGTGTCATGTTAAACTTGATTTGACACTATGGACAACTTATGACTGGAATCTACTGAACCTTATGTTTCAAGGGACATCATAGAAATTAAAATTGATCTGCAGTTACAGTTAATCATAATGTCAGTTACTCATATGGGCAGGTTTTTTAAATGATCTCTAATCATCACTTAAGTCAGTTCATCCTAGATGCTTTATTTGAATATACACCCAACATTTAAGTATTTAAACATAATGAAATTTAACTGAGCTAACAAATAGATGCAAAGTCAAATAGGGTGTATATTGTTTAAATGTTGGGTGTATATTAGCATTTTCTAATTCTTAAAACGGATGAGGTGTAATAAATCTGTCTCTTTCTGAAACATACTTTTGACAGTTGTTTGACCGACAGCTGTTATTAAAGTAAGTTTGTTAAAATGTTTAAAGCTGCTGTATGTGATTTTAGTCATAGCCTTTAGACTTAGCCACTGAGTTAGACCAAACCCACCCATCTCTTCAACCACAGGCGCTCTCTACTAAACTCTGTCCTCCAAAGTAGAGGTCAGTTTATCAAGTGGAGTAGGGTTCAGGTTTGTAGTTAAATGGAAAAATAATTAATTATTCATATTATTAAATATATATTGATAAAATAATATAGGCTAAAATTATTTGATATATAAAATCTATATTTTTTTATTTTAAAATAACACATGCACACTCTCACTCAGACACACGTGAACAGGCTGTTTATGCCAAACACGTTTTTGCGTGCGTCTGTGTTGTTTTTAAAATGTTTTCTATGTAAATTTACATGGGACGGACATTTTTGACTGTTGCGCTGCATCTCGTTTTTTCCACAAAATATTTTAGGCCACATCCACACTAAAGCCCAAAGTATACTTCGGTCAGACGCGAACTCTGAGCATCTGCATACAGGTCATGTGACGCAAATCTTGTCATCAGCAAAGTGCTTAAGCACAGAGAGCGCATGCACCTGGTATTATTTGCACTAATCCATTTTTGTTAGAAAATGTAGTTTCCAGTTTCGTAATGTCATTGGTGATGGACAGTGTTTTCTAAACACTCCATTTTCGGTGGAGGAAAACGTCTAGGTTACGGATGTACCCTCCGTTCCCTGATGGAGGGAACGAGACGTTGTGTCGGAGAAGTGACACTAGGGTCTCTCTTGAGCACCGAATATACCTCTGATCCATGAAAAAAGGCCAATGAGAAGTTATACCCCGTTATACTTTATACCCCGGACATACGGGTATAAAGGTGAGGAAATACTAGAGTTCATTCAGGATTTTTCTGAGGAGCCGGAAATGGTCCGGCCACTCCAGCGGCTTGGTTCAGCGACGTGGCCGGGAAGACACAACGTCTCGTTCCCTCCATCAGGGAACAGAGATTACATCCGTAACCTAGATGTTCCCCGTCTGTCGCTCTCTTCAATGTTGTGTCGGAGAAGCGACACTAGGGGTCCAATTTAAATCACGCCATACACTGAGCCGTGTACGTGTTCTGCTGACACAGGAGCGGGCAGGGGTTTTACGTGCCAAGACGACTGGCTGTATCAGACTACCCTTCCAGGGAGGGGCTGTTGCGAGGAGTACGAGGTCTGAGAATCAGACCCGGGTGGGCCAATAGGGAGCCACTAGTGTGACTTGTTCCTCGTCCTCCCTGGCCTTGCACAGCACCTATGCAAGAAGGCTCACTAGGGGAAATGCGTACTTGCACAGCCCTGCGGGCTAGCTGTGTGCCAGTTCGTCTGCCCTGAGGGGAGCCTCTATTTGGGCATACCAGTCTGGGCACTGGGAGGTCTCTCGGGAGGCAAGCAGATCTACCTGGGCCTTACTGAATCATTCCCAATCAGCTGGACCGACTGGGGGTGAAGCCTCCACTCTCAGCTGGGCAAGCGTTGTCTTGACAGCGCATCTGCTATCATGTTGAGTTTGCCAGGGACGTGAGTGGCACACGGCGACCTGAGACAGTGCTGCTCCAAAGGAGGAGACGACGGGCGAGTCAAGTCAAGTCAAGTGGTTTTTATTGTCGTTTCAACCATATACAGTTAGTACAGTACACAGCAAATTACTGACAATGAACAGGACAATAGACAGTGCAGCGCCGACCAGTACTCAGTAGTGCAAAAAGATGACAGTTTCTAAAAATGTAAACATAACATACTATGAGATAATGTTCTATGCACATAGCAGTTATTGAGGTAGCAGACAGTTATAAAGTGACAGTAATTAAAGTGCAACTCAGGACACGTGTGTGTCAAACCAGTCTCTGAGTATTGAGGAGTCTGATGGCTTGGGGGAAGAAGCTGTTACACAGTCTGGCCGTGAGGGCCCGAATGCTTCGGTACCTCTTGCCAGACAGGAGGAGGGTAAAGAGTTTGTGTGAGGGGTGTGTGGGGTCGACCACAATGCTGGTTGCTTTGCGGATATAGTGTTTTTTGTAAATGTCTTTGATGGAGGGAAGAGAGACCCCAGTGATCTTCTCAGCTGTCCTCACTATACTCTGCAGGGCTTTGCGGTCCGAAACGGTGCAAGTCCCAAACCAGGCAGTGATGCAGCATTGTTGTGGCGATGGCATCGTCCGTTGAACGGTTTGAACGATACGCAAACTGCAGTGGGTCTAGTGAGGGGGGTAGCTGGGTCTTAATGTGCCTCATGACAAGCCTCTCGAAGCACTTCATGATGATGGGTGTAAGTGCGACGGGACGGTAGTCGTTGAGGCAGGACACTGAAGACTTCTTTGGCATGGGGATGATGGTGGTGGCCTTGAAGCACATTGGAACGACGGTGCTGCTCAGAGAGATGTTGAAGATGTCGCTAAGAACATCTGCTAGCTAGTCTGCACATCCTCTGAGCACTCTGCCAGGAATGTTGTCTGGTCCAGCAGCCTTCCGTGGGTTGACTCTAGGTAGAGTTTTCCTCACATCTGCCGTGGTAAGACAGAGCACCTGGTCGTTGGGAGGAGGGGTGGTCTTCCTCGCCATCAGGTCGTTCTGCACTTCAAACCGAGCGTAGAAGTCGTTCAGTGCATCTGGAAAGGAGGCATCTTTGTCACAGGCAACTGATGTTGTCCTGTAGTTGGTGATGGCCTGGATGCCCTGCCACATGCGCCGCGTGTCACCGCTGTCCTGGAAGTGACTGTGGATTCTCTGGGTGTGTGTGTGCTTTGCCTCTCTGATTGCCCGTGACAGTTTGGCCATAGCTGTTCTTAGGGCTGCCTTATCGCCTGCTCTGAAGGCGGAGTCTCGGGACCTTAGCAGCATGCGCACCTCCGCAGTCATCCACAGCTTCTGGTTGGAGCGTGTGGTGATGGTCTTGGAGAAAGTGACATCATCAATGCACTTCTGATGTACTTAACCCTGAAGTGCATGTAAATTAATAAGTAAATCAATTAAATAGATATATAAATTAATAATTATATTATTTACCTTATAACTATAGTATGCTAATAAGAATGTTAACCCAGTGGTTACAAACATAGCGTTAAATTAATTACATTAATACAGGGCAGTATGACCAGTGTGGGCCATGGAACAAGATAACCCAGGCTTAAAGGTGCACTCAGTTATTTTTCCTCATTAAACAATTGAACACTTAAAGACATGAATTGTAATTTTGCAATATATGTAGGAAATCATGAGCACTCACATTAAATCCAGTCATATCAGTAACCTTTTAAAAGCTGTTTTATTCTACATGGAGAGGGTCCACACATGGGGGCTGCCATGTTAGAATCACATGACCAGCTGAATAATTCTCGCTTAATCTCAGTAACCGTCCTGTTATTTGACACTTTCACTCATTGATTAAATTAATCATGAATGACTGTGTATACTAAATTTCTACAGTGACACCTGACAATGAAAACTATTAATTTTAAATGATGCTGCATCCAAGACGCTAGGTGTCAGTGTAAGTCTAAGATGCCACAAAGAAAAAGTTTACCGAGTGCTCCTTTAATGTATGCTAACCCAGGGTTAAAGTAAACATTTTTAATAAGATCATATGTATGTTTATATTTGTCTGAATTCACATTTATAGAGTTTAACATAAAAGCAGTTTGCCAACTTGTGAATCATTGACTAAATGTGACTCATCTTTTGATATTGTGTGAGATTAAATTATTGAGTTTGCTACAGCAAAGCAGCAATCAGACGCCTTTCCCAATCAATCGCCTTTCCCAATCAATCATTCCTATGAAAGCCATTCTCTTGTTCCCTCTAAAGCCGACTATCGTTTGCTGATCATATTAACAGCCCGCTGTTGGTGCCAAATGGGCTGGTTTGAGTATTTCTGTAACTGCTGATCTTCTGGGATTTTCACACACAACAGTCTCTAGAATTTACTCTGAATGGTGCTAAAAACAAAAAACATCCAGTGAGCAGTAGTTTTGTGGATGGAAAAGTCTTGTTGATGAGAGCGGTCAACAGAGAATGGCCAGACTGGTTTGAACTGACAAAGTCTACGGTAACTCAGATAACTGCTCTGTACAATTGTGGTGAGAAGAATATTATCTTAGAATGCTATTCTGAGATGCAGGTTTGTGCTGTTTTTGCGGCATGAGGGGGACCTACTCAATATTAGGCAGGTGGTTTTAACGTTTTGGCTGATCGATATATATATATATATATATATATATATATATATATATATATATATATATATATATATATATATGAAGATGCCCACTTTTCGGTTTACTAAACATCTTTCCCTGTCTGTCGCACTCTTCGACGTTGTGTTGGAGTAGCGACACTAGGGGTCTCTCTTGAGCACCGAATATACCTCTGATCTATGAAAAAAGGCCAATGAGAAGTTGGCAGCCATTATTTGCATACCCGCGAGGAAATACTAGAGTTCATTCAGAAAATTTATTCGGAGCCGATGGTAGTGCATGCTGTCCGCGTGAAGACACACCCGTTCCTGTATTCCTCTGACGCTACTGCATGCTGTTGGACTGAGGGCGCATTACAGTGGCGATTTCTCTTTGCACGGCAGTGCATGTTGCCCCTGGGTGCTTCGACAGCACAGTAAACCAAAACTCGAAAGAGTTGTTTAAAAGAGTGATTTCCTCTAAAAGAGCAAAAATTCACAGCGGTGTTGAACGTCCTTTTCAGGACGAGTCTTTATAAAGAAGCCCTTCCGCCCCTGTGTAGTTCCTGGATGTGGTAGAGTGCTCTCTGCTTCAGACAGCCACAGGCGTTGTCTCGTGTGCCTGGGTAGCAATCACACCGAGGCTGCGTTTGTGGATTGTTCATGCTCTCACTGCGAGAGCATGACCATGACAACGTTGCGGTCGCGGCTCGCTTTTAAATCCATTCCAGCCGCCCCTCGCATTGCTCCTTCTTCCCACGGAATTGAGGACGATGCGAGTGGCACTGGAAGTGACTCAGGTCGCTGCGTGCCACTCACATCCCCAGCAAACTCAATGTGATAGCGGACGCACTGTCACGACAATGCTTGCCCAGCGGAGAGTGGAGGCTTCACCCCCAGTCGGTGCAGCTGATTTGGGCAGAGCCCAGGTAGACCTGTTTGCCTCCCGAGAGACCTCCCATTGCCCGCTCTGGTACGCCCAAACAGAGGCTCCCCTTGGGGCAGACGCACTGGCACACAGCTGGCCCGCGGGGCTATGCAAGTATGCATTTCCTCCAGTAAGCCTTCTTGCACAGGTGCTGTGCAAGGTCAGGGAGGACGAGGAACAAGTCACACTAGTGGCTCCCTATTGGCCCTACCAGGCCTGGTTCTCGGACCTCGCACTCCTCGCGAAATTCCCTCCCTGACAAATTCCCCTGAGGAAGGACCTTCTTTCCGCATCCAGACCTCTTGAAACTTCACGTCTGGTCCCTGGACGGGATGCGGAAGATATAGCCGGTCTACCACCTACCGTCATAGACACGATCAACCAAGCCAGAGCCCCTTCTACAAGGCAGCTCTACACCCTGAAGTGGCACTTGTTCGCAGATTGGTGTTCTTCCCGGGCTGAAGACCCACAGAGGTGTGCAGTTAGGTCAGTGCTCTTATTCCTGCAAGAGAGGCTGGAGGGGAGGCTGTCCCCTTCCACGCTAAAGGTGTATGTTGCTGCTATCGTGGCTCACCACAATGCAGTCCCTTGGTAAGCACGACTTAATCATCAGGTTCCTACGAGGCACCTGCTGGTTAAATCCCTCCCGGCCAAGCCTGTTCCCCTCCTGGGATATCTCGGTAGTCCTCTCGGGCCTCCAGAGACACCCCTTTGAGCCGCTAGAATCAGTTGGACTCAGGTCCCTCTCTCTTAAGACTGCCCTGCTGATCGCGCTCACTTCCATCAAGAGGGTCGGGGACCTGCAAGCGTTCTCTGTCAGCGACTCTTGCCTGGAGTTCTGTCCGGCAGACACTCATGTGATCCTAAGACCGCGACCGAGCTACGTGCCCAAGGTTCCTACCACGCCCTTCAGAGACCAGGTAGTGAACCTGCAAGCGCTCCCCTGGGAGGAGGCAGACCCAGCCCCTTCGTTGCTGAGTCCGGTACATGCTTTGCATGCCTATCTGGACCGCACGCAGAGCTTTAGACGTTCTGAGCAGCTCTTTGTATGCTTTGGGGGACAGCGGAAAGGAAACGTTGTCTCCAAACAGAGGCTTTCCCACTGGGTAGTGGACTCCATTTCATTGGCCTATCACACCCAGGCCGTGCCCCCCCCCTTGCGGGTCCGAGCTCACTCAACAAGGAGTGTTGCGTCCTCATGGACACTGGCCATGAGTACCTCCCTAGCAGACATTTGTAGAGCAGCGGGTTGGGCAACACCCAACACCTTTACGAGATATTACAGTCTCAGGGTTGAGTCAGTTTCATCCCGTTTTTTCTCAGGTCCGAGCCAGTAGAACTCGGTAACACGCTGATGGGCTGGCCGGGTGAATCGCTTGCATATAGCGCCCTTTCCCTCAGTTGAGGTAAAATTGTGCATCTTTTTTTCCCAGGAGATTCCACATCTCGAATCACTGGTCGATTCCTCCCTAGCCCTCATGGGTCCGCAGTTCAGCGGAGGAACTTGCCACCCAATCCACTGCGGGTACTCAGTCTACCCTGTACTGGAATAGGTGCTCCGCAGGGTGAGGACTCCTATTTGGACTCCCCCTGTGTGTATTTTCTGCGATACGGTCTCCTTACGAGCGACCTGCGTTTTCCTTGGGTATGTTACGGCTGACCCCCGGTCGCTGTGTTGTAGCAACTCCCCCTTGCTGAGGCTGGATCTACCACCGCGCCACTTCCACGTGTCTCCTAAAAACACATGTGATGTATTCACCACTTTACCTCCCCACCTCCGTTCCCTGATGGAGGTAACAAGACGCTGTGTCTTCCCGGCCACGTCGCTGAGCCGAACCGCTGTAGTGGCCAGAACCATTTCCGGCTCCTCAGAAAAATCCTGAATGAACTCTAGTATTTCCTCGCCTTTATACCCATATGTCCGGGGGCAGGGTATGCAAATACTGGCTGCCAACTTCTCATTGGCCTTTTTTCATAGATCAGAGGTATATTCGGTGCTCAAGAAAGACCCCTAGTGTCGCTTCTCCGACACAACGTCTCGTTCCCTCCATCAGGGAACGGAGGTTACATCCGTAACCTAGACGTTTTCAGTTGTCAGTTGCATTTCGCTTCCATGTCGGAAAGTAAAAACTATAATTTACTAGCCAGTGGCTAATATTTCACAACGTTTCCATAGAGGGTTGTACGTCCTTTATGATGGCGGTATTAAGGATGGAAGAGCGTGGAAACGAAGATGCACAATTTAAGAAATGAGAAGCACCCCTAGATATCTGATGAGGGAATGGCCGCTGACTCAGGCTGCTCTCTGTGACATCACTGCTGAGGAAATCACTCCAGTCGAACATTAGCTGAGTGAATGGGGGTGGGTCGGCACAATGCCCCGCCACAGAAACAAGCAAGATATTGATGGCTTGCATTTAAGAACAACACATATCCGACCTACTTAGCAATAAGATTTGACATCCCGGGGACTCTTTTAGACAAAAAAAAACTTTGTTTTATTGGTTGTGAAACATTTTCTTTGTGTGTGTTGAAAAAGAGAGCCACATATTGTGCACAGTGTGTAGTGAAACATTTAGTCATCCGTATGGTAATGGAGGAGTTTTGGTTATTGGAAAAGGCTGTGATTTATTTGATTTATTCCCCTCAGCTGTGTATCATTTACTGTAATGACAGGAAGGAGAGCTCGGTTAATGCCATGGAAACAAGGGATTAGTTCTCTCACTTAAAAGCAATTACCCAAAAATGTGCGCTATGTGAAGCATGGGTGTACATTACCAAAAATAGCCCCTTATGCAAGCATGTGGAGGTAAGGCAATTACTCACCCCCTCACCACAGGCTCAACAAATGTCCAAACTCTGACTGCTACTGCTGCATTCTGACAAGACAGTTCAAAATGCATATGGTTGCTGTCTTCTGAAGTAATCCTAGTGACATTTACAATATAAGACTGTTGCACACTGCATGGCAAAGCAGAGCTGAAGCAGCACATATTATTTGCAGTGCCCATGTTAACAGATTAGAGTATTTATATCGGAAACGGAAGCAACACGGAAGTGTGTGGCAGATGCATTGAGCAGCATCACTGCAAAGATAATTTCGGCACCAAGTCTGTTATTGCTGCTCTGCTCATGCTCATTATCATGCTCCCCCTCCCCATTTCACCGAATGATTATGTTGAAAATGGGCAGAGCTTATTGTGTTGGCTCTCACTACATAAAATAATTCTACAAAACTGCATTAGATTACACCAACTTTATTTAAAACATTTCATGATGATTAAGTTTGTAAAACTTATCAATAGCTCCCTCCTGATAATGATTTTATTCATTGTAGAGTGTTCCAAATCATTCACTTATGAGGTTCCATTTCAGGTAGGATGCTTCCTTTGACCATGTACAAACTATCGGTTTTCGAATGAAAACTCAGTTTTCTAAAGGATGCCAAAATAGTCTCATGACAACTCGTAAACATTTCTACAAGTTCTAGGAAATCGTAAGATGTCGTATAACTTGTCTTGTGCCAAAAGACCAACTAATCAATCAACAAACATAATTTCAAAACAATACAGGTATTATATTTTAGCAAGCCTTTATTACATTTCCCTGGTCTCGTTCCAAACCTGATGTTTTCTTTCTGTCGTGCTCAAAGCATATTTTTCTAGTAATTTCAAGGTCAGGTTTAGGGTTTGGGTACAGAATAATCTCACAATGAAATCGTAAACAGTAGGTTGACTTTTCTCTAGGTAATATCGGTCTGGAATTTACCGAAATTTAAAGCACTGCCCCACTGGCCAAAGTGGAAAGTGTTTTTGGGCGTATGGGCACGTGTGAGCTCCATTTTTCAGGTGAGGTGCTTTAGGTGAGGTGAGTTGTTTTCAGCTGTACAGGCTGTAATACAGTGAAGAGGGATGCATATTTTATAAACTATACCCGCCAACCCAAACCCCAAACCCAAACCCAACCATCAGTGGAGTAAAACGTAATGTTAGATGGGAAAATGCAACATCATTGAATCTCATCACTGATTATGTGAACGCAAATACTTCCTGGTTTCCATGCAGGATCCAAGCCTTGGTCTCTCATAATGCCAACACAACACGCTTCAGGTCAGGCTACAGGGGAACAGGGGAAGGCAAACACGCTGGAGCCGATGCAAAAATGTCTGATGCTGCTTGTCAGTGAGTCAGCACAATGTGGCCGATCCAAATGGATCATAATATGGTATTGTAACTCTCTGAAACATCATGCTGAATTTCTGTGTGACCATGTTGTTGGGTAAGGAGATATACTTAATGGTTAGCTTGGTTTAGGTGTATATTAACCAGCTAAAGGATGGGCAAGGAGGAGGCAGGAATAGGCTGAACAATCAACATAAAATTCTAATATCAAATTCAACTTAAAACCAACATAAACAAACATGCAGCGAGGACTTAATAAGACTTATTTTTAACATTGTTTGCTCATCTGCAATAAATCTATAAGACGTATGCCAATAAGCATGTCTCGGATGACAATAAGACATTCAGCAGAGGTCTTTGAGATATTTATGATTTAGAATTTATGTAAATCAGATTTTTAAAAGATTTTTAGCAGAATTTAATTCGATTTTGATGCTTTCCAAATCTAAAACAGACATCTCGGAGATGTATGTGTGCTATCTGGGATATCACTTTGGACTATAAGTCGCATGACCTTTAAGATGACAAAAACATTTTATAAAATAAGAAGCCATATTCCGGGAAAAAAACAGTACTTGGGAAAACAGCCACCGTCTTACAAGAGCCCTCTCTTCTCTGTTAATTATCTCTTCTGTTTGATGCTAGGGTACTCTGATGCCCATGTGCCAGCTAGCAGACTGTCTTTCAATGTCTGACTCTGTGTGTCAGCTAAGAGAGGCTGTTATTTGAGTGTGTTTTCCAACAGCTGCACACAGGGAAAGTCTTTCAATGCGTGTCTCTGTCTCTGGTGGACACAGACACTTTTGAAGTGTTGCATGTCTGAAACAAGACCAGTCACACGTGCCACTGTCAAGTTCAAGAGTAGGAGCCAGCTGTTAATCTTCTTTATTTGGTTTGAATCTGGTTTGGAAATGATTGTCAAAATCTAGTATTAAGCTGCTAGGTTCATTAGGACTACATCCATTGTATTGACCTAATTAGCGATTAATACAGCATAACAGTGCCTGTCCACTTTTTCAGCCGTCTTGGTTCCGGAAATATTTTCCCATTCATTTTTTCCACTGGGATTTCATGAAATCCTTCATTAAAAGTTGTAAGCCATTAACCAAACCAGCCAGCTCCAAGGTGAATCACAACATAGCAAAGTTTGATATGAAGCAGACAAGTATTTAAAATCAAACAAAATGACAAAGTTGCAAAACATGTGTCTTTAATGAGCTGCTCATAATGCATGAAGCATTGTGAATGACATAATCAAATTTAAAACATTGGCAAAATATAAAAGAACTGAAATTGTTGATTAATTGGATAAAAACACTATATTCAAGTATACAGGTGAAACTCAAAAAATTTGAATATCGTGCAAAAGTTCATTAATTTCAGTAATTCAACTTAAAAGGTGAAACTAATATATTATATAGACTCATTACAAGCAAAGTAAGATATTTCAAGCCTTTATTTGATGTAATTTTGATGATTATGGCTTACAGTTATGAAAACCCCAAATTCAGAATCTCAGAAAATTAGAATATTGTGAAAAGGTTCAGTATTGTAGGCTCAAAGTGTCACACTCTAATCAGCTAAACACCTGCAAAGGGTTCCTGAGCCTTTAAATGGTCTCTCAGTCTGGTTCAGTTGAATTCACAATCATGGGGAAGACTGCTGACCTGACAGTTGTGCAGAAAACCATTATTGACACCCTCCACAAGGAGGGAAAGCCTCAAAAGTAATTGCAAAAGAAGTTGGATGTTCTCAAAGTGCTGTATCAAAGCACATTAATAGAAAGTTAAGTGGAAGGGAAAAGTGTGGAAGAAAAAGGTGCACAAGCAGCAGGGATGACCGTAGCCTGGAGAGGATTGTCAGGAAAAGGCCATTCAAATGTGTGGGAGAGCTTCACAAGGAGTGGACTGAGGCTGGAGTTACTGCATCAAGAGCCACCACACACAGACGGGTCCTGGACATGGGCTTCAAATGTCAAACGTCTTACCTGGGCTAAAGAAAAAAGAACTGGTCTGTTGCTCAGTGGTCCAAAGTCCTCTTTTCTGATGAGAGCAAATTTTGCATCTCATTTGGAAACCAAGGTCTGGAGAAAGAATGGAGAGGCACACAATCCAAGATGCTTGAAGTCCAGTGTGAAGATTCCACAGTCTGTGTTGGTTTGGGGAGCCATGTCATCGGCTGGTGTTGGTCCACTGTGCTTTATTAAGTCCAGAGTCAACGCAGCCGTCTACCGGGACATTTTAGAGCACTTCATGCTTCCTTCAGCAGACAAGCTTTATGGAGATGCTGACTTCATTTTCCAGCAGGACTTGGCACCTGCCCACACTGCCAAAAGTACCAAAACCTGGTTCAATGACCATGGTATTACTGTGCTTGATTGGCCAGCAAACTCGCTTGACCTGAACCCCATAGAGAATCTATGGGGCATTGCTAAGAGAAAGATGAGAGACATGAGACCAAACAATGCAGAAGAGCTGAAGGCCGCTATTGAAGCATCTTGGTCTTCCATAACACCTCAGCAGTGCCACAGGCTGATAGCATCCATGCCACGCCGCATTGAGGCAGTAATTAATGCAAAAGGGGCCCAAACCAAGTACTGAGTACATATGCATGATTATACTTTTCAGAGGGCCGACATTTCTGTATTTAAAATCCTTTTTTTTTTTATTGATTTCATGTAATATTCTAATTTTCTGAGATTCTGAATTTGGGGTTTTCATAAGCTGTAAGCCATAATCATCAAAATTATATCAAATAAAGGCTTGAAATATCTTACTTTGCTTGTAATGAGTCTATATAATATATTAGTTTCACCTTTTAAGTTGAATTACTGAAATTAATGAACTTTTGCACGATATTCTAATTTTTTGAGTTTCACCTGTATAAGTATTTTGAGAGTGTAGGGAGAGCGACTGATTGCATTATTCACAGTGCGTCATGGAAGTGGGTGGTCACTGCAGAGCTCTTTTGCCATAGTTTGACAACATCGGAGCTCAAAGTTGGTCTGCCTTTAAAGGTTTATAATTTATTATTAAAGATCTGTTCTTTTATGGAATACATTTATGGGATTTTTACTTCCGGAACCTGACTGTTGCACTCTGTTAGTATGGAAGTGTCTATGTAGTATATGTTTCAAAAGATTATTTTACATACTATACATTAAAAGGGAATGGAGACTGAGGGGCAGATTCACTAAGAATGAATTGTGCCTGCTAAAAGTGTATTTTTTTTGCAAGTGCTGATGTAACTCAGCTGTATTCTTTTTTTTTTTCATAACAAAGGTATTCATGATAGTTTTCTGTTTAAAATGATGTTAACAAAATTGTTCAGAGTTGAACTGAATGTTTTGACAATTTATTATATTTGTCATGTAATGATTTGTGAGTGTTATCTTCTGGTATTGAAAAAGATAAGACAAAAAATCTGGGACTGTGTTTCTTTATGAAGTCATAAAAGAGATCCCCCAAAGTGCTATTCAGCTGATCACAATGTATAGTCAGGACATAACTAATGTGAAAAATTACTATTACAATTTAAAATAAATTGTTCAAAACTTCTTAAACTACTTCAAAGTGTTCTCATCAAAAAATCCTCCACGTGCAGCAATGACAGCTTTGCAGATAATTGACATTATAGCTGTCAGTTTGTCCAGATACTTAGGTGACATTTCACCCCACACTTCCTGTAGCACTTGCCATATATGTGGCTGTCTTGTCGGGCACTTCACACGCACCTTACAGTCTAGCTG
Source organism: Xyrauchen texanus (assembly GCF_025860055.1). Lineage (NCBI taxonomy): Eukaryota > Metazoa > Chordata > Actinopteri > Cypriniformes > Catostomidae > Xyrauchen > Xyrauchen texanus. The sequence continues at coordinate 21,887,338 of NC_068289.1, forward strand.
ATCCCACAAAAGCTCAATGGGGTTAAAATCATAACACTCTTTTCCAAATATCTGTTGTCCAATATCTGTGTTTATTTGCACACTCTAACATTTATTTTTTTATTTTTTTATTTCAAAAGTGTCTTTTTCTTTGCAATTCTTCCCATAAGGCCTGCACCCCTGAGTCTTCTTTTTGTGCTATCAGAACCAAATAAACTCTCTCTCTTTCTGGGTTAAAGTAATTGAGTGGTAATAGCGCAATGTAAATTGTGCAGGGCAAATTGCACAAAGTTTATTGAATTAAGCACAATCTTTAAAGAGCCTAATTTAGTGTGTTTGCACTGAAAGGAATGACAATGACTTCATTTATGTATTGAAGATGCAGCACAATTACAGTGCTGATTGTGCCCGTTAAACGTTATTGATGGTGGTTAGTGAAAAATACAATGTGCGAAAGTGGTTAAACTGTTTCGTGAATCTGCCCCTGAGACTTAAAAGCTCCAAAAATAAACATAAAAATTTTCATGAATGTATATGGTAATTTACATTTTATTCCAAGTAACCTAAAGTCATATGATAGCTTTGTGTAAGGAACAGATAAAAACAACAGAACAATAACATTGGATTTCATTGGTGTCGAACATGGCCTGTCAACTTTATTTTTAAAAAAAGTTGCACTACACAACTTTGGGCTCTCTAGCGACATCTGTGGTTGAAACCTAATATTGCAAGCAACTTGCGGATAAACATTTTATGTGTGAGCTGTTGGCACTGCTCTTCTACGCGGATGAATCTCATGGATTGAGGTTACCTGCTTGGCATGTGGTCACAGGTGATTTTCACCTGCAAAGCCGGAGTCATTACGTGCTATATTTATGTTGATATTATGTTATTAAATTAATAATTTATAACTGAGATATTTTTTTGCTTTAAGGAAGATAAATAACATTCTTAAATATTTTAATATGATTATTTATCCACTACACATTAATGTTTGAATTGTACTACACTTATCGATTTAAGAGGTGAAATTTATTATATGCTTGATATGAGTTTAATTGAAGATACTTTATATATTTTATATTAAAGTCTACAGCCTCAGTGGACAATGCAAGTAAATCATAATACTACAGTCTGGAACAAAATTAAACATTGCAACAGTCCCCTCTTGGTGCAGAACAATCTGGAAAACAATTAAACAATGCAACAGTCCCCTCTCGGTGCAGAACAATCTGGAACTAAATGAAACATTGCTAAATGAAACAACTTCTCGGGTTCCTTCGGGTCCGGGTCGATTTGCAGACCTCTAATGTAGCGTATTAAACACATTTCAATCAGTAAACATAATATCCAACTGAGTACCCATACAAAAATTAAGAGTTCATGGAAAATTTGCAAAACTTGCTGCAAATTCGACACTGATTATTTTCACATGCAAATGAGCTTTGTGGCAAACTTGTGGGATTTTGTCCATTTTTTCAAATGTTTGCTGCAGGTTTACCACAACCGGTGAAGAGCTGAAAAATTCTGGCAAACATTTGCAGAGAATCACAAGCTCATTTGCATGTACAAATATTGAGTCGCAAATCTGCAGCAAATTTGTGGCAACTTTGTGACTAGTTCTAGATTTTTTGTAAGGGTAATGTTCAGTTCAATATAAGCTTCAACAACTCTGTTGAAGAAACAGAAAACATATACAAACATTATAGATAATAATCTACTTCGCCAGACAGTTAACAGTTAAACACCCATCCGGAAACTGATTTCTAGATAGTTTTGCTTCATATTGTGCTTGTGTTGAAATGTTTTGAGTGTATGGTACGTCAGATTTTATTTTAAATAAGCATAGATCAGTAGTACTTTAAATATTTGCCTTGAGAATATGTGTTTATTTTTAATTTCCTTAAAAAAGATTTGAGTGTGTGCACTCAAGGCTGTTTTGAGCAGTTCTGCTAATGACAGAAATACAACAGGCCACTCAAGGTTTAATGGTCTGCGTATGTTTTGAATTTGGGGTATTTCATGGTACCTGTTTCAGCATTTTGTTATGTGAACGTTAACTGTTTTAAGGCTGTTAGTATAGTTGAGTTACAACTGAATCTGATTCACTAGAATAAAATAAAGATTTTGTAAATAGTTTTTTTAAATTCACAATCTTACATTTACTGAACATCTTAGACAGTGTTCTTTTATCAGAGATAAATCAGTTATAAAATGTCATAAACAGTTTAATGAAAACTATTTGTCACTTTTCATATACACTTCTTTGTTGTTCTAGCAGATTTAACATGTGCTTGTCTTGTGCATACCGTTTTTATGTATATGATTTGACATCAAGAGTTGTTGGTTCTCCGATGTATATGTAAGTCCTCAAAATGTGTTTATAAAATGAGCTGATTTTGGTAGTTTCAGCATGTTGCTGTACATATTAACCCACTCAATTATAATTGGTGGACTTTAAAGAGCGAAATAATTGTTGGTCCCCCAAAATTCATCCAGAGTAAAAATTTCTGAAAATATGCAATTTCATAATGAGCGTACAAACTCATAGGCCTCAGGCTATGGTTGTCTTACAGAGATATGACTTTCAAAAGCTCATAAACTCTTTTGAAAATTGAAGGAATATTCTAAGGAATATTCTTTTCTTTAAAAAGAGCAGAAACGTCTAGGTTACATATGTAACCTCCGTTCCCCGATGGAGGGAACGAGACGTTGTGTCAGAGAAGCGACACTAGGGGTCTCTCTTGAGAGACGATATTCACCTCTGAACTATGAAAAAAGGCCAATGACAGTTGGCACCCAGTATTTGCATGTCCCGCCCCCGGACATACGGGTATTTAAGCGGCGCAAATACGGGAGTTCATTCAGGATTTTCCTGAGGAGCCGGAAATGGTCCGGCCACAACAGTGGCTCGGCTCAGCGACGTGGCAGGGGAGACACAACGTCTCGTTCCCTCCATCGGGGAACGGAGGTTACATACGTAACCTAGACGTTCCCCTTCTGTCGCTCTCTCCACGTTGTGTCAGAGAAGCGACACTAGGGGTCCACTTATAAAAGTGCCATGCGCTGAGCCGTGTACATGAACTGCTGATACAGGAGCGAGCAGGTATTCTTACGTGCAGGACGACCATCTGTATCAGGCTGCACGTACCCTTCCCCAGTGCCCCATTTAAGCCATCAGGATTCCTTATCGTTACCCTGGAGGGGGGAACAAGGTGCTGGCCGCCAACCTGGGAACGGGCCAAGCCTGGCCGGGCCTCTTTTCGCTCTGTGTTTCTCGCATAGAGCAACTAAGGCCGGGGCCTTTACACGCATTGAGGGAGAGGGGAGGCAAGTTTAAGTGGCAAAACCATCAGAGGCCTGACTTAGGGCCTATGTGGAAAAGTTGGTGCGGTGGTGGATCCAGCCTCATAGAGGGGGGAACCTACAGCACGGCAACCGAGGCAGCCGTTACTGCCTAAGGGAAACACGGGAGTCCGCTCGTTCAGAGGGGACAGAACCGTGGTGTTACACACAGGGGGAGTCCGAAGGAGGCCTTACCTGTGGAGCACCTATACCAGTACAGGGTAGCTTGCAGTAACCGCAGTGGCTTGGGTCGGCAAGTTCCTCCGCTAACTGCAACCCACGAGGGCTAGGGAGGAATCAACCAGCGTCCCAAACATGGGATCTCCTGGGAATGAAGGCGCACTGTTTCCCCTGGTTAGGGGGAAGGGCGCTAGGTGCAAGCGGTTCACCCGGTCAGATCGTCAGCGTGCTACCGAGTTCTACGGGCTCGGTACCTGAGAAGACACGGGACGATACCGACTCAACTCGGAGATTGTAGAATCTCGCAAAAGTGTTAGGTGTTGCCCAGCCCGCTGCTCTACAAATGTCTGCTAGGGCAGTGCCCCTAGCCAGTGCCCATGAGGACCCAACACTCCTGGTGGAGTGAGCTCAGACACGCAAGGGGGGGGGCACGGCCTGGGTGTGATAAGCCAGGGAAATGGCGTCGACAACCCAGTGGGCGAGTCTCTGCTTGGAGACAGTGTTCCCTTTCTGCTGTCCCCCAAAGCAGACGAAGAGCTGCTCAGAGTGTCTGGTGCTCTGTGTGCAGTCCAGATAAATACGCAAAGCGCATACTGGACACAGCAGTGAAAGGGCTGGGTCTGCCTCCTCCCGGGGCAGCGCTTGCAGGTTCACCACCTGATCCCTGAAGGGTGTGGTAGGAACCTTGGGCACGTAGCCCGGTCGCGGTCTTAGGATCACGAAAGTGTCTGCCGGACCGAAATCCAGGCAAGCGTCGCTAAAGGAGAACGCATGCAGGTCCCCTACCCTCTTGATGGAAGCGAGCGCGATCAGCAGGGCAGTCTTGAGAGAGAGGGCCCTGAGTCCAACTGAGTCAAGCGGCTCGAAGGGGGGGTCTCTGGAGTCCCGTAAGGACAACCGAGAGATCCCAGGAGGGGAACAGGTTAGGCCGGGAGGGAGTCATCCTCCGGGCATCTTTTAGGAACCTGACGATTAAGTTGTGCTTACCAAGAGACTTGCCGACTACCGTGTCATGGTGGGCCGCAATAGCGGCGACATACACCTTGAGGGTGGAGGGGGACAGCCTCCTCTCCTACCTCTCCTGTAGAAACACGAGCACTGACATAACCGCGCACTTCTGCAGGTCTTCGGCTCGGGAAGAACACCAGTCCGCGAACAGACACCACTTTAGGGCGTAGAGATGCCTGGTAAAGGGGGCTCTGGCTTGATTGATTGTATCTATGACGGTCGATGGTAGGCCGGCTAGATCTTCCGCATCCCGTCCAGGGGCCAGACGTGGGGGTTACAGAGGTCTGGGTGCGGGTGCCAGAGCGTGCCCCGTCCCTGAGAAAGAAGGTCCTTCCTCAGGGGAATTCTCCAGGGAGGGGCTGTCGTGAGGAGCGTGAGGTCCGAAAACCAAGTCCGGGTGGGCCAGTAGGGGGCTACCAGAATGACTTGCTCCTCGTCCTCCCTGACCTTGCATAGCACCTGTGCAAGAAGGCTCACTAGGGGAAATGCGTACTTGCGCAGCCCCGCAGGCCTGCTGTGTGCCAACGCGTCTGCCCCGAGGGGAGCCTCTGTCCGGGCATACCAGATCGGGCAGTGGGAGGTTTCTTGGGAGGCAAACAGGTCTACCTGAGCCTTGCCGAACTGGTCCCAAATCAGCTGGACCGACTGGGGGTGGAGCCTCCACTCTCCGCCAGGCAAGCTTTGTCTTGACAGCGCATCCGCTATCACATTGAGGTTTCCGGGGATGTGAGTGGCGCGCAGTGACTTGAGTCGCTGCTGACTCCAAAGGAGGAGACGACGGGCGAGCTGTGACATGTGGAGGGAGCGTACTCCACCTTGGCGGTTTATGTAGGCTACGACCGTGGTGCTGTCTGTCCTGACTAGGACGTGTTTGTTCCGAATTAACGGGAGAAACTTCTGCAGGGCCAGAAAAACAGCCAGCAGCTCTAGGCAGTTGATGTGCCAGCACAGCGTGCCTCGGTTCCACCGGCCTGCGTCTGCGCGCCCATTGCACACGGCACCCCAACCCAATCTGGAGGCGTCGGTTGTGACCAGAACGTGTCGGGACACCTGCTGCAAGGGTACTCCTGCCCGTAAAATGCAGAGGTCTGTCCAGGATTTGAAGGTTTGGCGGCAGGCAGAAGTAACTTTTACGTTGTGCATGCTGCGGCGCCATGCTCGTCTCGGGACTCGAGTCCGGAGCCAGTGCTGAAGTGGTCTCATATGCATCAACCCCAGCGGTGCGGCCGCCGCGGAGGACGCCATATGCCCCAGGAGCTGTTGGAAACGTTTTAGCGGGACCACGCGCCTGGCTTGAAGGAAGCGAGGCATTTCAGCACTGACTGCGCACGCTTATTGGAGAGACGTGCTGTCATTGAGACTGAGTCTAACTCCAGACCGAGAAAAGAGATGCTCTGGACCGGGGAGAGCTTGCTCTTTTCCCAGTTGACCTGAAGCCCCAAACGGCTGAGGTGGCTGAGCACCTGGTCTCTGTGTGCGCATAGTAACTCTCAGGAGTGGGCCAATATGAGCCAGTCGTCGAGGTAATTGAGTATGCATATGCCGGCTTCTCGGAGTGGGGCAAGAGCTGTCTCTGCGACTTTCGTGAAGATGCGAGGGGACAGAGGCCGAAGGGGAGGACTTTGTACTGATACGCCTGGCCGTCGAACGTGAACCATAGGAAGGGGCGATGTCGAGGGTAAATTGAGACGTGGAAGTACGTGTCTTTCAGGTCTACTGCTGTGAACCAATCTAGATGCCGGACGCCAGATAGAATTTGTTTCTGGGTGAGCATTTTGAACGGGAGTTTGGACAAGGTCCGATTGAAAACTCGCAGGTCCAAGATCGGTCGTAAGCCACCGCCTTTCTTGGGTACAACAAAGTAAGGGCTGTAGAAACCCTTCTTCGTTTCGGTTGGAGAGACAGGCTCTATCGCGTCCTTTAATAGAAGGGAGGCGATTTCTTTGCGCAGGTAATGGGCATGTTGGCCGTGTACTGCGGAAAAATGTACACCCACGAAGGGGGGCGGAGACCTGGCAAAATGAATTGCGTAACCGAGTCGAATGGTCCGGTGCAGCCAGCGTGATGGGTTGGGCAGTGAAGGCCACGCCTCTAAGCTCCGTGCTAGGGGCACCAAGGGGACGAGTTTTTTGGACGTACCCGGCGGGGCTTCGCAGCGGTGCGGAACAGGTAACGCGGCGTCAGGAGGCAACATGGCGTCCCGAGGCTCTGGTGCTGAGAATAAACTCAAAGCACTTACCTTGCTCCGCACACCCGGCAGGGGGCGGGTTCGTGACTGAGGAGGAGGTCTGATGATGGCGTCCTCTGAACTCGTCTGAACCGGCCGGCCGGGGAACAGTCGTAGGGCTGAGGGCGGGGATACCGCGTCCGGGAAGCCGGGACTGTTGAGGCCTGAAAGCAGAGTGCCGTGAGAACGGCATTTGCGGGCCAGGTGACCCCAGAGACAACAAGGAAATAGCTCTATAGAGTGTAAAGAATTGAACAAAAAATTCTCCTTCCGGCCCTCTACCGGGGAACGGAGTGGTCTTACCAGCTCCGGAGCTAACGTCTCGGTCTCTGGGTCTGTCATCTCAGGAGCGCCTGGGAGCCTTCTGGGTCCTCAAGGGGGTCCGTGAGACGATGGGCGTCCAACATCTGTGGGGAGCTCAAACGCTGGGGCTGAGATCTGGGCCCACTCACTTGTTAGTTGAGGCGGAGTACCACTTTCTTTCTTTCTTGAAAGCCGCAGGAGGACGCCCTCGGCGAGCAGACAGGGCATGGCCCCTGGCAGCAGGTTTGCGGCAGGGCAGGATGCTTTTTTTTTTGCTTGAAAATAGCCTTCGTCTGTTTCTTCACCACTGAGGACTGCTGGGCGAAGTCGTCAAGTGGTGTCACCGAATGGATGGAGCTGGGAGACGAGTTCGTTTGAGAAAGCGTGCTTTGTCTGCCTCCCGTACTGCCTGTCCATCGTTGCGTTTCTGGACCACGGAGTGGCCATCGCCTGTTTGAGTGCAGTTCCTGCAGCACGTCAAGAACAGGACCACCCAAGTGCAGATTTTGAAGTGCCTTGGCCCGGTGGACTTGCAGGAGAGGGCCATGGCGTGCAGCGGGGAGCGGTCTGGGACAGTTTTACCACCGAGGGTAGCGAGAGCGGAGGAGCGAGGAAGCTGGGCTTGCTCAGCTCGTCATGCACCTCCGGGAAGGAATCCGGGGGGGGGCACGGCTATGAGCGGCGCACATGCCTGCGGAACCAATTAAGCACGGGGAAGCATAGCGGACCTTCTTGCGTCAGGCTCAGACTGGGCGGAGACCCGAAGGTGGCGGCCCAGGCGAGTTATCCGCATCTGACGCCGCTGTTACGCTCTCCGATGCAGCGGTGATATCATCATCCAATGCCGGGGAGCTCGAGGGACCGGACGGTAGGCTGTTAAGCGGACCGCACTAATCCCGAGCTCGGGGGAAGCAGGCAAGCGTGCCGGGGAGGCGGGAGGTTTTCGAGGGGATTTACTCGGCGAAAGAGTCCCGTTATTCTCCCCAGATCGTTCTCCATCGAGAACTTGAGCTATAAAGTTGTTCAAATTGTCACTTTTACGGTCATTTTGGGGTTTTAGGGTTTTGGAGTTGCATCATCATGGCTACAAAGTTGTAAAATTGGAAATAGCTTTACACACAAAAGGTTAATAAGTGATTTTATCACACTAAAATCATGTTAACATCAATATTTATGTGGCTATACTTTTGAAACAGTGAGTATTTTAAGGTTTACAGATTTGCCCCATTCACTTCCATTGTAGGTGTCTCACTGTAACCTACATTTTTGCTTGTTTCTCAATGAAGTTGAAATAAATATTTGTGCTAATCAATATTATTCCACAAATGCTGTCGATTAAGCTTAACTTCTATTTTAGCCTATATTGAACCCAGAATATTCCTATAACAGCCACTTAAGAAAATAATTTAGCCAGAAACAGACCTCATAAAACAGAGAAAGAAAGAAATTGACCTTATAAGTCAGATAAGTGCTCACGTGGAGACTTATGCTCATCTAGCACAGAAAACTAGACCCCAGTGGATATGAGGAGGGTCAAAGGGCATCTGTAGCAGCTGTTGCTAAGATGGGACTCCTGGACCGCAAGTCCCACCTGCTGTTCCACTGCAATAGTAACTACTCAGTTACTACTTTGTTTCTGTGTCAACAGATTTTCTCTCATTTGGTTAATTTGTGAGATTTGCCAAGAAGACATTGAGTAGAAGCCAATTGTCATGGTCAAATACTTAGAGGGTATAAAACCACATAATTTGTTTATTCTGCATATTATCGTTGTTAAAGATGTTATTCTTCCTCTTCCCAAGAACGTTATGCAAACGTTCAACTTTTATGCAAAAGGATGATGTGATACAGTTGGATAGTGCTCCAGTGAAAGTGTTGAGCTTCATTCACAGGTGTTCAACTTCAGAAGCCATGAAACACTCACTCTCGCATTCTACTGGCTCATTACTGAAAGAGATGTTGACGTTGAGTAATTTCTGTCTGGTTTGATTTCTTATGTTTCTCTGGAAAACTTTCATGAAATGGTGCTTACATTAGCATCAATAACCATGAGGTTATGTAACTGTAATCAAGTACGATTTTGATGTAGGCCCAGCTGACGTTTTCCATGTGTTGTTCCTCTATGTTGCTATCAAAGATCATCTTTCTGCACAAATTTTTCTCTTTGCTTTGTTTTTGTGATCAACAATTAATGGATTTCTCATCAAACCAAACTGAATCTTTTTTTTCAATCAGAAGCAGCCACAGCTCTGGCATGATGTTATGTTTCCTGTGTTCTCGTTGGCTCGTTGTCTCCTTTGACACTGAACACGCCACAAGGGTACTTGGTGGGCCAAAGGCCATTGGCTGTTGGCGCTGAGAAAGCCCAGAGGAGGCTAGATGAGGCCCTGAAAATAACAGTGGGAATGCAGCTGTCCCTGGCATGCACTAGCACACCCTAATTTGCCCGATAGTGGAAATGCAGCTACTGGGTTTGTATATTCAAACTCATAGATGCAGTGTGAAAGAGAGGTCTAAAGGGGATGGATTTTTCAGACCCGCCGTTCCCGCAAGATTTTGACCCGCTCCCACCAGCAACTTTTTGTCCCATTCCTGCCCCTAAAAGCCTGCGGGTAGAGGTTCACATACATTTTTCAGTCCCACTCTCGTAAGATTCTGTCCCGCTCCTGCCTGCACCAGCATAATTCCCACCCATAAAATAACAGAAAGAAATAGAGAGAGAGAAACACATTTCATTGACACATTTCCAAATATCTGATTTACTTCTGATTGGTTTTCCCGGAAGAATTTGTATGAATGAGCCACTAACCCTGCACCTGTTAATCATTTATTTTTGTTGCTCTTGCACAATAGAAGAATAACAAATAATATGCTGTACCTTAAAAACATAAAATACATTTGAGTAAATGTTTATTTTGTATTTTTTTATTTCTTTCTCCCGCTTTTTGTGCACACATGAGTGTGTTTCCGCTCACACCCCTGCACTCAGCTATCAAATCATGACACGCATCGCACTCTGTTGCGTTCAGTCCCACGGGAATATCTCCTGTTCCGGCTTAACATGTAGTGGCAACTTTAACCTTTAGAGGCCCAGCGTAGCAGAATTGCAATGCTTTTTTCTTTTAAAGCAATTAAATAATACCACTTTTTGTTTTTATTAGAAACAGTAGAAAAACTACACATAACAGTAGCTGACACTCTGAACTGCATCACAACAACAGTTTTGGTCGGGAAAATAAAATGGCTTATTGAATGTCACAGCTTGCTAAAGTCACATAAAAGAGCTATATTTTCATATTAGTTTCCTGATACTAAACGTGTGAGATGTGAGGACTGTGGCGACATTTACACAATAATATGTGGTTCATTACACTTATTGCAGCAGTTCCTAAATTAAATGTCCACTGTGTGGCACTAAAAGTAAGTTTAATGTTCTCCCAAACAGACTCCCAGCTGCCTCAAAGTCTGAGATTATCAATCTGCACATTTTATCATGTGGCTTGTTGAGTTGCCATGGAGACATAGCATCCTCACACAACTCACCAAGCGCCCCACTAATAACGAACCACATCATAGCGACCATGAGGAGGTTACCCCATGTGACTCTGCCTTCCCTAACAACCGGGCCAATTTGGTTGCTTAGGAGACCTGGATGGAGTCACTCAGCACATCCTGGTAATCAAACTAGTGAACTCCATGGGTGGTAGCCAGCGTCTTTTACCACTGAGACAAGGTTTTTAAGATTAATGCTTTCGGCTCATGTGACTCGCATACCCTGGTCCTTTGCACTGCAAGTGCAACACTCTATCAGTTGAGTTACTGCACAATTTGACAACACTCAATCAAGTTTGTTGATGTAGTTTTTTATGTATTACAAATGTTAAAATGTATCGCCTTACAAGTCATGAGCTATATTATGGGTTCAGATATCGTAAAATAGCATTGTGTGAGGAACAGGGTGAAAAGGTTAGTGTTTATGAACAGATAATCTGCTGTTATACTTTTTGTGTGAAATTAATACAATGCATTGTTGTTGTAGTGCCTTTAGTGTATATTTAATCAGTATACTCTTGCGGTATGTACAAAAGCACTACATACAAATTATTTATAAAACATGTAGGTATAGTAATGTGTTTCTTTGATACCAGGTTGCAGTATGCAGCAGAGTTCTTTTCTTGGAACAGTTTTCTCTTTGCTTTGTATTGCGTCTTTTTCTAGTAAATACAGCATCCCTGAGTGAGCAGTACCTCTTTGATCTAAACTGTATCACTTTATCCTTCTAAAAAAGAAGTACAGTTCCTATGCATGAAGGTGTGATGCTTAAGTGTCAATGTATGTGTTTGTGTGAGCATCTGTGTTAATGAATATACAGCATGTATTTGGCTCTGACTTATATTTCCTTTCTAGTAGACCAGGATAGAGATGTTGCTGATTAACCTGCTCTGGACAGCTTCCTCTGCTTATATTTTGAGCTGCTCATATTTCTCTGACTGAGCTGACATTTTAAGATAATTTTTCACGCTCAATGTGACATCTGCATATCTTCATGACTGTAATTATACGGTTGGGCAGCCATGGCATTTATAACACTGGCTGAGTTCAAGCTTGCTGAGAGTTTAACCACACTCACTGCAATAGACACTGGCCCCATGACAGAGGGAGAGAGAGAGAGAGAGAGAGAGAGAGAGAGAGACTGGTTTGTTAGAGCTTCTGTCAGTTAGGGTTTAGAGACACTAGTATTATACCTCTAATAACTGTAATTACACTACATGTCATATCTGTGAGCATTGTGTCTTATAAATAGTGTGTTAGAATGAATTCCATCATATAATTCCAGACTGAGGATACAGCTGCATGCTGAACATAGTTTGGCATCTGCATAGTAAAAAGACAGAAATAATTTAGTCGTTGATTTGTTCATTTCTTTATGTGTACTGAAGAATGTGAAAATGTTGTTTCATCAAGTCTGAAACTTAAAGATATGACAATAAACACTTAAACTATTATTGTAACATACAGCAGTGTAGTCTTTTGACAAGTCATAATAATTTGTACTAGATATCAATTTGAAATTTCAAATTGTTATATATCGTGTACCAAAAAAAAAATGACGAACCATATCGTGGCATAACTCAGTATGTTGAAATGATTTGATAGCTACTGCCCTTTTTTTTACACTGTTTACAGGGTCACATAAGGCCCTTGAAGTGCTTGAATTTAGCTTTAGAAATTTAAGCACTTGAATACCTGGAAAATTGCGTTGTTTTTATGAAAAGTGCTTGAGATTAAAACGGATCGTTTCCTGCGTGTAATGTGTGTCCATCAAAGATGAGGCGACTCCACTTTTATTGAATAATGTGTCTTAGTTTCTTTCTGTTCTTTACAGTCAGATAAAAAAGTAAAAATAAACAGCATGGATGCACTAAACAAACCGAGAGATTTTTGTTAAAGTTCGCTGAACTGGATCAATGTGAGCCGTTTGTTGAATTCTTAAAGTAACAGTAACCTTTATAGTGTTTCTTAAACAAATGAATGTAATAAAAATGTTATTACTTGTAAATTGTACACATTATTTCAAACAGTGATAGCTCAAATCATTGTTATATATTCCTATACTATTGCTATATACTATTGTGAGATAGCCATATCGCCCCATCCCTAGAAATTATAAGATAACGTTAAATAAACACTGTACAACTTTTATTCTCATAGAGACCAACCAATCAATAAACAGAATTTCAATATACAATACAATAAAGAAATAACATTTTAGCTACCCTCTTATTCAACACTTTATTTAAGAATGGAAACATCTGTGAAAAAACTTTGGTTACTCATTTCATATTTATTAATGCAATACCAACAACTGGTGTATGTCAGTAACCTGTAATATGTTTCCCTCGTCTCCTTACAAACTTATATGTTTTCATTCTTCTGTCATGTTCCAAAGTTATTTTATGGTCCCACTTTATATTAGGTGTCTGTAACTACTTGTAAAGGATTTAGGCAGGCAAGGAGGAGGTGAGAACCGGCTTGACAATATAAATAATATTTTAATGTTATACTTAAGCAAAAGACACAAACACACACATGATGGTCAGCTGACTGTAAGCGATCTCTCTCTCGTCGCACCACCCTCCGCAGTTGGCCTTTATCCCCTCTCGGAAGCTTAATTAGCCTGATAAGAGACCGGGTGTGTATAATCATGACCCGGCCCTGCCCTCCGCCCTGTCACACTACTACTGTATGTACTAACATTAAAATACATAAAATGAAATGCACTTATTTTGTAACTACATGTTGTTCTGCAAAATTCTCACAAGATTCCCATTTGCTTCTATCTGCAGTTGAGGTACATGTAGGGTTAGGTTAAGGTTTGCACTAGGGTTTATTTACTTAGTCTTAATAACTTTGCTTGTTGGTTAGTTTATTTTGTATTTTTGGGAGCAAAAGTTGTATATTTGGGTATGAGCAACATGCACGATTTCTTGATTTTTTTTTAATTAAGACAAACATTCATGAAACACGAGCACAACAAATTTGTGTGTAAGTCATTAGTTAAACAATTTGTAAGTAAATTGTCCAATTCTATATTGAGTACAGTACTGAGAGCAATGCAAACTTGTGCCCTCTATATGTCTTTTTTATGGCACGGGGATGAACAAAGATTTCAATAATATTAGTGTGTAATAACAGGTGGGATTTCTCACAATGCCTACAGTGATATTTGTCAGGGGGTAGGTACATTTAATGGACGCTATTTCATAAAGAAGTTTATAGTAGCTTTTAATTTTTGTGTCTGCACTTGCAGTCATACCTTAGACTGCTGTTATATTAATTGAAATGTATGACAGTATCCTGGATATTCTCATTACTCTCTTTACTGTATTTATTAGGGTAAATCTCACAAAGAATGTGTCTGGGTGATATTACAGGTTTAACCAGATTCAAACATCATGGTGATGAAATAGACAGTTATATGCAGTATATGGTTACCATGTAAACCATCTCAAGCTGTGTGTTGGTATGTTAGTGTAATGTTGTAATTCCAGTGTGTGTGAGGAGACCTTTCCACCAAGTGTTTGTATGTGTGAAAGAAAGAGAAAGAAATGTACATTGTAAATATACATTACATTTGCTGTTGACAGGGTGTAAGTGTTTCCCATATGTACCATTGATGCTGAAAGCTCATGTGAAAGCTTCATGTCTCCGTTGAACAACTATACTGCATTTATTTAGACTGAAGCCTCTGAGTTTCTCCCCTGTGAGAGATTAATCTGAGGCTCCTGATTAGTGCTGTGCTGTTAATACTCACACATACACACACTAGGGCTGGGCGATAGGCCGATGTAATCAGATATCGACGATGTCTTAAAAAGATCCCGATGACGATTGCGGACAGATAATGATCGTCAATAATGGAAAATGGCGAAACCATGGATCTGGGAAGTCGCTAAATATGTTAAACAGTGGCCAGGGTGTGAAATTAGCACCAGCCACCCACGAAATGCTACGAGGTTGAAACCAGTTTGCATGCTCCTCGTCCAAATGTATTTCATGTGAGGGTAATTTTGCTCATCTACTCGCAACAGGCGGGCAGGTCTTGGAGTGACACATGACAAGAAATGCTGTTGGTCACAAAGACATGCACTTGAAGAAACACAGACAAGAAGAACAGACAAAATAAAAGCCGTCAGTGCTTGTATTTGATTTGCTGTTTGTTCAGTGGCGTGCAGCACAAGCCTATCATGTGAAACACGTGCATGTAAAGAGTTTTCAAATTTTTTTCTGTTTCATTCATCTGAAAACTGTTTGCAAGGATAATGTTGTCTATGAGAATGCAGAAAATTATCTCAGATCAACTCGGGAGGTGCTGTGAGTTTAATATGCTTTATTTCCTCGTGGTCAGCATGCATTGTGGATTCCGTGATGGCAAATGGATCCATTGGAGACAGTAAATGTTTCGATTTGGGGAGGTGGTTAAGTAAGTTTTTTTGATCACGTTGTTATTTTATTGCTTTTTTCGTTTAGTTTAAAATGCACTTTGAAATTAGAAATGTTTTTGTTGGAGCCTGGGTAGCTCAGTGAGTAAAAACGCTGACTACCAACCCTGGAGTCAAGAGTTTTAATCCAGGGCATGCTGAGTGACTCCAGCCAGGTCTCCTAAGCAAACAAATTGGCCTGGTTGCTAGGGTGCGTAGAGTCACATGGGGTAACCACCTCGTGGTCGCTATAATGTGCTTTGCTCTCAGTGGGGTGCATGGTGAGTTGTGCATGGATGCCGCAGAGAATAGCATCTCTGCAGTAACGCACTCAACAAGCCACGTGATAAAATGCACGGATTGACGGTCTCTGATGCGGAGGCAACTGAGATTCGTCCTCAGCCACCCAGAATGAGGTGAGTCACTACGCCACCTCGAGGACATAGAGCACATTGGGAATTGGGCATTCCAAATTGGGTAGAAAAAAAAACGAAAAATGAATTGTATTTTGTTTATGTTTTTCATGTTTCAATAAATTAATAAAATCTTTAAAGCAAAATCAATAAAGTAAAACTATTCACTGACCCTCGACAGGGGGGTTGACAATGTAAACAAATATTGTGATATTTTTAAAGGCAAATATCACAAAATAAATGCTTACATATCGCCACAGCCCTAACACACACACACACACTCACAGCAGCAGGTTGTTGAGTGAACACATCTTATCATCAAATGTTTCCTGCTGATGAAGGTTATAGAATCTGAGGTTGCCCAACAGTGACCTTTTGACTGTCTATTTTCAGCCAGACAATGTGGTGTGTGTGCGTGTGTGTGTGTGTGTGTGTGTGTTTGCCATTGTATTTGCATGTTACTCTAAGGTTCAATGGTAATATGGTATTACCATTATAGTTGTATTGAAAAAAACAAAACATGGTATTGTGGTACCATGGTATATTAGTAGCACTTTACATAAATGTTCCTTTTGTTAAAGGTGTATAAAGGTGTTCAGTAAAGACGAATAATTTATTTACAAATCCATTAGAAATCGTCTCGGGTTACATGTGTAACCCTTGTTCCCTGAAAAAAGCTGAAAGAGATGATGCGCTTTGCTAAGCGCTTTTGGGAACAATCCTGCATTGTGACCAGCTGTGAATATGTGTGTAACACGTCAATGAACATTTACTGGAATGTATAGCCTTGGCTGGTGAGATCATTAGATGCACCTGTGGCCAGGCTATAAATAGACGCGTCACCAGCGTGTCATCAGATATCTTTTTCTGAAGAGCAGTCCTGGGACGTCCCAGTGCGGCAAAGAAGCACAGCATCTCGTTCTGCTTTTTTCAGGGAACAAGGGTTACATATGTAACCCGAGACCTTCCCTTTACAAAAAGCTTCACTATGATGCTGTGCTTTGCTAAGCGCTTTTGGTAACGCAATACCCATGCCGCCGCACTGGGGCTGTCCGGACCCCTACGGTTGTGAAGTGTGCTCACAAGAACGTGAGAGGTCTCAGACATGTGCTTGAGATGTCGACTCAAGGACGTAAGAGCCCGGAGTAGCATAAACATCTAAACCATACAATTTGATGAATGTGTGCGGAGAGGACCAGCCTGCCGCATCACAAACTTGTTCAGACGTGAGCTTGAGATGTCGACTCAAGGACGTAAGAGCCTGGAGTAGCATAAACATCTAAACCATAAAATTTGATGAATGTGTGCGGAGAGGACCAGCCTGCCGCATCACAAACTTGTTCAGACGTGAGCTTGAGATGTCGACTCAAGGATGTAAGAGTCCGGAGTTGCAAAAAGATCTATCCCATAAATTTCGATGAACGTGTGCGGAGAGGACCAGCCTGCCGCATCACAAACTTGTTCAGGCATGAGCCTGCCAAAAAAACTGATGAATGTGCGCGGAGAGGACCAGCCTGCCGCATCACAAACTTGTTCAGGCATGAGCTTGAGATGTCGACTCAAGGACGTAAGAGCCCGGAGTAGCATGAACATCCAAACTATAAAATCTGATGAATGTGTGGAGAGGACCAGCCTGCCACATCACAAACCTGCTGCAGAGGGACCCCTCTAGCCAAGGCTTTAGAGTAGGCGACCCCTCTGGTGGAGTGAGCCCTGACACCTACTGGCGAAGCTTGACAGCGCGCCTCATAGTCCAGGGCAATAGCATCCCTCACTCAATGTGACATAGTCTGCTTGGTAGTGGCCGCTCCTCTGTTGCGGCCCCCACAGCAGACAAATAGTTGCCCTGACTTACACCACTGGCTAGTCTGAAGGGCACGAACTGGGCAGAGTCCGTGAAGTCTTTCCTGCTCTGGCGTTAAAAATGGCAGGGAGCAGAAGGCTTCCAGAATGACAGGATGTAGTGTGGAAAAAGGCACCTTAGGAAGGTAGTCAGGATGAGGATGCAGAATAGCTTTGGCCATACCTGGGGCAAATTCTAAACAGGCCGGCAAAACAGACAGAGCCTGTAGATCCCCAATCCTCTTAAGAGAGGTAATCGCCATAAGAAAGACCATCTTGAGAGTCAGAAGTCTGTCAGACGCTGACTCTACAGGTTCAAAGGGGGTCTCATCCAGACTCTCCAGGACTATTGCTAAGTCCCATGAAGGAGTTCTGGTCCTAACAGGAGGCCTCAGTCGCATAGCTCCACGAATTAAGCGAGCGTATTGGTTCTAAAGTTATGTTTTTGAATTAGTAATGGATGCTTGGGTGCATCTTTTGAACAAGCTTCTGCAAATACTGATCAATGGCATAAGAAAGTAATTCCATGCACAAGTGCATTATATATATATATATATATTTTTCAATTGTTATTTTTTGCTCTTTTTTAATTTACTTGTTCATTGGACTTTTGTATATAAGCAATATCACACTCACAATCATGCTACATGGTCCTAAATCAGCACGGCTGTGATTACCTTTGGCCGAATCACAACCGTGCTTATATAGGGCCATTCAGCTCTCTTGCCCATGTGATATTGCTTTAATTTATGATGTGAATGAGCATGAAGACCTGAAAAGTGTTTTTTGCAGCAGACTTTAAGTAACTCAGACTAGGCAAAACAATTATTTTGACAACAATGTGACAAGTGACAACACAAGTTAGTCCAGACAGTACAGTAATGAATATAAACACAAAGTGAACTGTAGCAAAATTACATATTCCCACTTTTTAATCTCACTATAATAGTAGATTTTCGCTGCATTGCTTAAGTAACCTAAAAATAGTAGAAGTAATCACATGAATAATTACATTACTTTTCAGTTACATTCTAAAACACTTTTCCGCTCAATTAAAAAAAAAACGATGTCTATATTTCTTTCTTACAAGACATAAATGTATATTCCATGTAATGTTTGTGATGTTTGTTAAATCTCTGGCCAGACCGACAAGACCGACAAGATAGCATTGTGTACTGTGAGGAGGAACAATTTATTGTTTTTTTACAGAACTACCCCAGGGTTTTTAATTTGTTGCGTTTTTTTATTTTGTTGTTTTTTGCATGATGTAATTTTTTGGCAATTTTCTGATCACTATATATAACTTTACATGTAAGAAATGTGTAAAAGTAGACCTGCAAATGTGAATTTTCTGTTTACATGTAACACACTGCTACAAAAATACATTTACTGTATGCATACAAATGTACTTTTTCTGTGTACTACTGTCACGATCCCCTGTTGTCTGCCCTGTGTTTCTCACTTGTCATCTGTCCCGGACTACTCTTCCCATAATTCTCTGCCCTCATCACTGCCAGCTTGATTGTTTTCACCTGTGTGTCATTATCCTTGTGTATTTAAACCCTATTGTTTTTTCATTCGGTGTCAGTTGTTAAATGTAATGTATGTCCTTGACTGTGTTCCTGCCCATGCCCTTCGTGGATGTTTCTCTTGTTTATATTTTGGTTTTCCCCTCGTGGATGTTTCATTTGTTCCCTGTGTTTTCAGTTACCCTGTTCATCTTTTGTTTTTCCATTAAAACCTGCATGTAGATCCTCACTCCTCATCTGGTTCGTTACAACTACAGTAGTGTACAGTATTGACTTTTCCCAGTAAACTTTTACCTACTGTTGAAATCGGTATCTAAAAAGCTCAGTGTGATACGCAATAGCATTCAGCTAGACAAAACTGACATTCTTGTATTGTACAGTGAACAGTCAGTGTCAACAAAAAAGTAGAACAAAAATTAGATTTGTATATAATAAACATTTCCAGGGTTGATGATGAAAATACATCTAAACAATTTGACCAGTACGGCACACATGATGACAAAAAAACTTGGTGGCATTGGCCAATTTACTGACAAAATAACTAGGTTTTATTTAAATGTTTTGGGTGAGTAACTACATTTTGCAGACATGCAATAGAGTTGTGATGTCCCATAAAACAGTTGTGACAATTGCTTATAGTTTAGAGAATGTGAAGACTGTTTAAAAAAATTAGCCAAAGCGATTGAGAAAAACTGTAAACTTCAGCATAAAAGTCCTTCCACATGTTTGTGCTACTGACATGAATGATACCTCATATTGTAACAATTTTTACCTGACAGATGATAAAACAAGCAAAAAAAACAAAACAAAAAAAAAAAAAAAATATATATATATATATATACTTATATTACTTTATGATTTCTGTATATATTTCTGTATATATACAGAAATCATAGAGACTTGGGAGTGGGCTCATTTGATTTCAACCACTAAGCTACTGTACCACCAAGGACACCCTTGCAATGCTCTAACAACCACTGAGAATACCTTAGCAACCACATAGTGATGCTCTGCCAATCATTCACTATACCCTAAAATTGTGGCAGTGAGTTCCCTTCCGAGGGAACTCGCACTGCGTCGTTGAAAACGACTCTTTGGGGAACGCTCCTTAGCGTGCGCCTCTGAATTATGAATGAAACTATTCCAATCTTGATTGGTGTTGCGTCATGACGTAACATGCGACAGCATAACCGGATGCATAAAAGTGAAGCCGGCACACAAACACATTAGCTTTCGCTCTTCAGCAAGCGCTCTATGTGTATTGTTTGTCTTATTTGGTGTTGTTTGTCTGATTTAAAAATATTATGGCCACCCAACAGTTCATGAAGTGCGTGCACCCCTGCCCTCGTTTCATTACGGGTAGGGACACGCACGCTTTATGTGTGAATTTTTTGGGAGCGCAGCACGCACAGGCAGCTCTCGAGGGATCTGCCTGTGAAAGTTGTGAAGCACTACCCATGAGAGTGCTGCGCTCCCGGTTGGCGTGCTTTGATGATCACGGACAGGCTCGCGTTCCCCACGGATCTGGTCCCGCGTCTGTTGAGGCAGCGCGGCGGTTGAGATCGTGGGGTTCGCAGTGGGATCTTGCAGATGGGAATGAGACTGCTGCGGCACTTTCTCATTCTTTGTTTGAGGATCCCGAGCCTACTGTGAGTGGTGCAGAAGCCCGCGTCGCGGCTTCTTCTGCCCACGATCAGGTCCCAATGTTTGAGCTCTCTGCTTCCGAGGAAGTGGATATGCTCAGCATTGATGCGGACGACTGTGAGTCAAGCACGCCAGTTTTCGGCCAAGCTTATGAGGAGCTGATTGAGGTTGTGATGCGTGCCGTGGCCAGACTTGATATCAGCTGGCCACAAAATGAGCAGGAAACGCAAGTTGACAGACAAATTAGATGAGCGTTTCCTGCGGCACAGATCACAACCTCAGCGCCGGGGTTTGCCGTTTTTCCCCGATCTCCACAAAAAAAAAAAAATATATAAATATATATCTCGAGATTGTGGGGTAAACCGCATTTGTCCCGTGTCTCCAGCCCCAGTGTGGTGATTACAGACGATGTTTTGGGGGCACGGGATATGGGCTAAAACCCCGGCGCTGCCTAGTAAGCCCTGCAGGGATACATCTGCTTTAATAAGTAGGGCTTACATGGCGGCAGGTCGGGCTGGTTCTTGCCTGCACTCAATGGCTATTTGCCGCTCTATGGCAGCTATGGTGGCCACAGAGAGGCATCTGTGGCTGAATTTATCGGGGATAAAGGAAAAGGTTAGCTCTATTCTGCTTGATGCTTCCCCCGTAAGGTAAGTCTAAATCGAGTAGGGCAAGCAGATCAGCCCCAGCCATCAGTCAGCTCCTCGCACCACAGAGTTCCCCCCCCGCTGCAGAGCAACCGAGGTTGCTCTCGCAGCGGAGTCCTCAGGAAATCGGTGTCGGTTCCCGCCGTCTCTGACGCCTCGGGCCACATCAATTTCCAGCGGATGCACGCCGTGCCGTTCGTGTCAAAAATAAATTTATTAATTAAAAAAAAAAAAAACTATCCATTGTGGTCACAAGAACCGTATCGACTAAATCCTGCCGGTCTCTCGCTTCAGGAAGTCGAGTACAGTGCTCGAAAAACACCCGAGACCAGCCTCGAGAGGCTGGTTCCCTTAGTAGATTTTGTAGAGGCATGGAATCATCTTCCCAACATATCCGCATGGGTCCTGCATATAATAAAATCAGGGTACAGACTGCAGTTCGTGCACCGCCCCCCCAAATTCTCTGGGGTGGTGCAGACTACAGTGGTTCCGGAGCAGACTCAGGTGATGGAACAAGAAGTGCAATCTCTGCTGCTAAAGGAGGCCATAGAACGTGTTCCTCATGCAGACAGGGAGTCCGGATTTTACAGCCGGTACTTTATAGTTCCAAAAAGGATGGGGGTTGAGGCCGATTTTAGATCTCAGAGTTTTGAACCGGCCTTTGAGGAGGTTCAGGTTCAAAATGCTTACTATTCCTGCCATCGTGAGCCAGATCAGATCCGAGGACTGGTTTGTCACGATAGATCTAAAAGACACCTATTTTCATGTATCCATCCTTCCATGTCACAGGAGGTTCCTGAGGTTCGCTTCGGGCGAAGCTTACCAATATCGGGTTCTTCCGTTCGGCCTAGCACTCTCTCCCGCACATTCACCAAATGTATGGATGCAGCTCCTGCTCCTCTGAGACTTCAGGGCATCCGCATACTGAATTATATTGACGATTGGCTCATTCTGACCCAGTCTCGAGAAATGGCGGTTCGGCATCGAGATGTCGTCCTTGGCCACATTCGAAGTTTGGGGTTGAGACTCAACACAAAAAAGAGTGTGTTACAACCATCCCAGTGCACAACGTTTCTGGGTGTTGTGTGGAACTCGGTTACGATGCAGGCACGCATGTCTCCTGCACGTATCGAGTCCGTTCTGGCGATGGTGTCCGGGTTAAAGCTAGGCCAGGCCATCACTGTAAAGCAGTTTCAAAGACTGCTGGGCCTCATGGCAGCGGCATCCAACTTTATACTTTTGGGCCTTCTACACATGAGGCCCCTCCAGTGGTGGCTGAAAGCCAAGGGGTTTTTTCCCCCAAGGGGAATCCATTTCGTAAAATCAGAGTAACGCGCAGATGCCTTCGTTCTCTGCTAATATGGAAGAAACCTTGGTTCCTGTCCCAAGGGCCAGTGTTGGGAGCGTCATGTCGCCGGGAAACCGTTTCGACAGATGCCTCCCTCACTGGCTGGGGCGCGGTCATGGACGGCCGCTTTGCCAGGGGTCTGTGGCAGGACCATCATCATTCTTGGCACATAAACTGTCTAGAGATGCTGGCTGTGTTCAGGGCTCTGAGGAGCTTCCTTCCAGACATCTAAGGTTACCATGTCCTAGTACGTTCGGACAATACATCAGTGGTAGCTTATCTGAACCGACAAGGGGGACTCAGATCAGCCCTCTGTGCAGACCGGGCATCAGATAATTTCTTTGGTCCCAAGGGAAAATACTGTCTATCAGAGCATGTATGTTCCGGGGTTCAGAATCAGGGAGCAGACATCCTGTCGAGGCAGGGGCTGAGGCCCGGGAATGGAGACTTCATCCAGAGGTGGTGAAGTTGATATGGGACAAATTTGGACCATCGAAAGTGGATCTATTCGCGTCTCGAGAGATGTCCCACTGTCCATTTTGGTTCTCCCTCTCACATCCAGCCCCACTGGGGTTGGATGCCATGGTACAGGCCTGGCCGAGGCTTCGCCTGTACGCATTTCCCCCGATCGCTCTGCTCCTGGGAGTCCTGGAAAGGGTCCGCCAAGAGGGCATCAGTCTACTTCTGGTTGCCCCGATGTGGCCGGCCCGAGTATGGTTCTCAGACATAATCTCACTCCTGATAGCTCCGCCATGGCAGATTCCTCTGAGGAGGGATCTGTTGTCTCAGGCAGGGGGCACAGTTTTCCACCCTCGTCCAGAGCTGTGGAAACTGTGGGTCTGGCCCCTGAGGGGGTTCAGTACCTAAATGCTGGTCTATCGGCGGGGGTGGTTGAAACCATACTTAACTCTAGGGCTCCGTCTACTAGGAGATTATATGGCCTCAAGTGGAATGTGTTCTCCACTTGGTGTAGAGAACATGAAGTAAATCCAGTTAACTGCCCGGTGGCTTCAGTTCTGGAGTTTCTTCAAGATCGTTTCTCTGCAGGTCTCTCCCCTTCCACACTTAAGGTGTACATGGCTGCCATTGTGGCTTTCCATGCACCATTGAGTGCTGGGCCTCTGGGGAGGCACCAGCTGGTCATTCATTTTCTCCGTGGTACATGGAGGATGAGACCGACAACCAGGTCCAGGGTTCCTGCCTGGGACCTGGCAGTGGTTCTCGAAGGGTTATCCCTGGCCCCCTTCGAACCCCTTCAGTCGGCCTCGCCCAAGGACCTGACGTTCAAGATGGCTTTTCTCTTAGCTATTACCTCTCTAAAGAAGGTGGGAGATCTTCAAGCCCTGGCAGTAACACCAGCTTGCTTGGAGTTTGCCCCTGGCGGAGTTAAAGCCATTCTGCACCCGAGACCTGGCTTTGTGCCTAAGGTGCCTTCTAACACGGCACGGTCTACGGTCCTGCAGGCATTCATCCTCCACCTCATGTGTCGGCAGAAGAAGAGAGACTCCATTTGCTCTGCCCTGTCAGAGCTTTGAGCGTTTACCTCGAGAGGTCCTCTTCTTGGAGGAGGTCGGACCAACTGTTAGTGTGTTTTGGGTCACCTAAGAAGGAGCTCCCTGCTTCGAAACAAACCATTAGTAATTGGATTGTTCAGGCTATTATCTCGGCCTATAAGGTGCGCAATTTGCCTTCACCTTTGGCCATAAGGGCTCATTCAACTAGAGGCATGGCGTCCTCTAGGGCTCTCTTATCGGGAGTGCCCCTCCAGGAGATCTGTGAGGCAGCCGGTTGGGCTACCCCGCACACTTTCATCAGGTTTTCTGCACCTCCCTAGTACGCCTGGCGCACGTGTGCTCTCGTCCTAGCTGAGTGCCTGAGTTCAGTTTCACTCTAGGGCAGGCCTTTTTCGGCGCGTGGCCTAGTGGGCATTCGTTCCCCAAAGAGTCGTTTTCAACGACGCAGTGCGAGTTCCCTCGGAAGGGAACGTCTCGGGTTATGACTATAACCCTTGTTCCCTGAGAAGGGAACGAGACACTGCGTCGTCCTGCCATGCCCCTCAATGCCTGAGAGTGGCTTGCTTCATCGCTAGGCTAATGTGTTTGTGTGCCGGCGTCACTTTTATGCATCCGGTTATGCCGGCACATGTTACGTCATGCCGCAACACCAATCAAGACTGGAATAGTTTCATTCATAATTCAGAGGCGCACGCTATGGAGCGTTCCCCAAAGAGTCGTTTTCAACGACGCAGTGTCTCGTTCCCTTCTCAGGGAACAAGGGTTATAGTCATAACCCGAGACGTTTTCCACGGGCCAGGACAACTCGCATTTTCTACACATAAAAATCTGGTTTAATCTGCCTCTGTCTGTTACACATTTCCTTTCTCTCTCTCTGTTTGTGTGTGTTAATATGTTCTGCATCTCTATTGCTTTTGGACACTCACAGATGCATTAGGCTAATTCAGCTGCGGCAACAGCAAATAATTCAATCTATCAATAAAGGCTGTGCCCGTGTGTGTCTGTGTGTGTCCTGAGGGACTGGAGGAGGGAAAACATTCACTATTTTTCCATCCTTTTGTTTCAATATTGATCTTGTTCTTTGGTGAATGACTGAATGCCACTTTATCTCTGTTTAAATTTGTTCTCTTTTACAGTCATTCTCTCTTCCTTCTTATGAATTCTGTACTCTCTCTCTCCCTCTTTCTATGTGCTGTACTAATAGAATAAATTGGCCTATTTTTTTAATTATGTCTCTTAGCAACAGAGCTCCATCATCGTTGCATTTAAGTAACACACTTAAATCATGCTCATTTTCGTTGTGTAAGTGTGTGTGTGTGTGTGTGTGTGTGTGTGTGTGTGTGTGTGTGTGTGTGTGTGTGTGTGTGTGTGTGTGTAAGAGTGTCTGCTTGGATGGTGCCACACAAACCCATTTCTGGTGTGATTCAGCAAAGTGTTTCTATGGAGTGCTGGGAATTTGTGACAAATGTTCCTTTGATCTGTACATATGCATACAATTTGAGTCAACTGGGTCCATCCCTTTCAGGCTCCAAAAAGGCAATATAAAGGCAACCCATATGACTCATGAGGTCCATGTCTTCTCAATCGATCAGGGGTGCATTTCCCATCCAACTACATATCTCACTGCTGAACCACCATAGTATGATGGATCTTTGGAGAAATTAATTAGCTAATCCCAAAACCATAGTAACTTGCACATCCATCAATCGAACCATGTTGGTTCAACAGTATAGAGCTGTCGTTAATGATGTTATGCAGTGGATGGAGTCTGCAGATATTAAATTATAAAAGTTAATTTACACGTACTCCAGAAAGCTGTTTAATGAGTGAAAGCTTCTTAAGACACTAAAGCAACAGGCACTGTGTAAAGAATAACTTTGTGTTAAAGAGCTTTCTCTTAACAGTTTTTAATACCTTAAATGACTCCATTCATTTAAGTTTCAGATTGCCGCTTTCTGCGAAACCCCGGAGTGAGCTATTTTAAGTGTATGTTAACGTGTTCAAAAAGTTGACAGAATGAAAGATGAATATGGAATAAAAGGAATAGCCTCAGCTAAGTGAAATGATCTCCACACAGCAAACTAACAATGAACAATGATTCTAACCACAGGTGGAGAGCTATAGTTCCAACCACACAATTTTGCGATGCTGTTTGCGAATGTTCATTGGGACTCAGTTTCGGGAAACACCAAGTCGTTGAACTATGTTTGTATCGATGGAACTTTCAACCATAGTTGGCTAACAATGCTTTTGAGAAACGCTCCCCTGATCCATTTTGTATCACACATTTACATTGTGGTGTGTTCTCACTTCTTTGAGCTTAAAAATTTTGGATCCCATTGACTTACATTGTATGAACAAACAGACACAATATCTCGCAGAAGAAAGAAAGTCATATGAGTTTGAGAAGGTAAAAGGGTGAGTAAATGATGAGAGAATTATAATTTTTTAGTGAACTATTCATTTAATAAAAGTGCTGTTTGTGGATTGTATGCATATATCTTGAATGAGGTCTGGAGGTGAGAGAGGTCAGCCAGGATCTCCTCGCTGAGCAAAGTAAACATCTCTCCAGGGTTTGTCAGAGCACTCACAGTCTGTCTCCATACAGTGTGATGTGCACTGAATGAATGGAGATCGACAGGGTTTGTGAAGGGTGGAAAAATATTGTTGTAGTATATGCTGACACATGGCCTTTGCTTTCTTTTTGCCAGAGTGCATTCTTGGGACAGTTTCGCTTCGTTCGATATTTTGTACACATGGTGTTTATGATGGTTAAGCTCAGTGTTTCATTTTATTCTTCTTATATAGAAATAAATTTCACTTTTAGAATAAATCTCTAAAAGATGACTTCCGAGTAGCTGAGAGGTCGCAACTGTTGAGCTCTACTGCTAACTTGTAATTAATCCTACAATATTAGGCTCAGAACTGATCTTAAAGTTAAGTAACACGTTTATAAGAGTACCGAGAATTGAAATGTCATGAAGAGGAGTCAAAAAGCCCAAAATACAACGACAACAGGAGGACGAACATTCAGATGGAGAAGAAATGAGTGATGCCATGGCTGCCATGGATGACGGCCCCGACGAGGATGGCGAAGTAGCTAACCCAAGAGATAATACCAATGAAGATATAATGAAAGCCATAACGTCTTTGAAAGGTGGACTTTATAAGAAAATTGATGTCGTCCAAGCAATAATTACTGATGTAAGAAATCAGGTGCAAGAATGCACAGGGCGCATTGCACAAGCGGAACAGCGGATTTCTGATGATGAAGACAATGTTAATGGGCTAATGTCCAAAGTCACCACATTGGAAACCACCATCAAAACACTCACCAACAAAGTGGATGACTTGGAATGCAGAAGCCGACGGAACAACGTGAGGTTGGTGGGTCTACCGGAGAAAGCAGAGGGCCGGGATTCAGTTGCTTTTCTGGAAAAGTGGTTGCCGGAGGTGCTGGGGCTGGACCCGCGGGAGATGCTGATAATCGAACGGGCTCACAGAATTGACACCCTTCCAAACAACGGCAAAGCGAAACATCCAAGAACGGTTATTATGAAATTCTTGAATTTCAGAGACAAGGAACGAGTATTGAAGGCAGCCAGAACCAAAGGAAAGGTCCTCTATGACAACGATCAAGTTCACTTCCATCCGGACCTTTCAGCTGGTGTGCACAGGATGCAGCGTGACTATGATGAGGTGCAAAAGAAGCTACAAGACAAGGGAATCCACAAGCACAGAATCATCTTCCCAGCACGACTCCTGGTTACACATGATGAGAAGTCTTACACTTTCCAAACTCCGGCTGAAGTGGAGACATTTTTTCTGTTTGAATGATTGAGACGGTTCTGCCGGAGGGATGCTTCGTCAGGAAGGTGTAAAAGCAATATTCAGGTTAGCCCACAAGACCCGTTATGCTGATCAGTGTCTAATTTTATTATTCCTATCCGTGGAATAGGAGAGTGTTCAGTCTATTCCTTCATTCCCACGGCCAAAATAAATGATCATTTTACTTGATATAAACTGTGGGCTTTAAACAGATTTGAAAAATACAGACACATATCCACTCGAGTAACATATTGGAGAGTTGAAATGACACTTTAGGGAAGTTTTAGGAACTTAACGAGGCCAAATTGGATACCTGTTCCCTGTTGTGGTTCCCTTAAGAGTGGGCTAGGTAGGCTGCATGCGTAGGTAATGTGTGTTTTGGTTCTAACAAAGCCATTTCGTGGCTGTGTTTAGGTTGTAAATGTTGCATATTTCAGTATATCATTCATACAAACTTGGTTTGAGTGGTTAATAACAAACGTAAAAGCAGTTAGAGCTTAAGAGGGAAAAGTGACCAGTTTTCGCACATAGGCGGTTGCTATATAGTGAGAGGAGAGGGGGTTGTCCAGAGGACATGGGATTCGAGGTGGGATCTCTTTTATGTTTATTGTTTTTTTACTTTCTTTTTCTTTCCCTTTTTTTTTTTTTTTTTTTATCTTATGGGTGTGTTCTCATAATTCTCATGAATCAAACATTCATAAATTAATTTCACCTAAATGGCGATATACTATAACAAATGTCTAATAGTCTTAAGATTAAGTTTACCTCATGGAATTGTAGGGGTTTGAATAAAATTGCAAAGATCAAACAAGTGATGAGCAGGATCAAATTCTTGCAATCAAAGATAGTGTTCTTGCAGGAGACCCATCTGTTGAATGGGGATATCTCAAAAATAAAAAGAAGATGGCAGGGTCAGGTTTTGTCTGCTCCTTATACCAGTCACACTAGGGGAGTTGCGATACTGATCCAAAATATAGTTAAAGACCCTGCTGGCAGATATATCATGGTCCAGGGTATGTTATTATTTGAAAATATAAATCTGATAAATGAGCCCTTATGGCTTCCTGGGCAATACATAATAGCTGGCGACTTTAATTGCACATTGGATCCAGGGAGGGACAGATCATCTGGCTTAGATAATACTCACACAAGATCAAGGAAGACAATACACCATTTTATCAAAGAATTACATTTGGTGGACATATGGAGGCATGGGAAACCAGATGCAGTAGAATACTCCTGTTATTCCAGCACTTATAAGACTCACTTGTGTATCGACTACTTTTTAGTTTCAGCATCACTTGTTTTCAAAATGGATGAATGTAAGTATAGCAGCATAGTTCTATCTGACCATGCAGCTATATCCCTGATATATAAAGATACTAAACTGGTAGGAGATCCCCCAAGGTGGCGCTTTCAACCAGGATGGCTTGTGGATTCCAAATGTATAGACTTTTTAGATAAACAAATTGACTTGTATTTTGAATGC
The DNA here is from genome assembly GCF_025860055.1 of Xyrauchen texanus. Lineage (NCBI taxonomy): Eukaryota > Metazoa > Chordata > Actinopteri > Cypriniformes > Catostomidae > Xyrauchen > Xyrauchen texanus. The sequence continues at coordinate 21,916,616 of NC_068289.1, forward strand.
AATACTTCCCAAACATCTGCTAGTACAAGATGGGAGGCATTTAAGGATTTTATTAGGGGTCAAATAATCTGCTTTACTAGTTCCAAGAAAAAGAGTGCACAACTTAAAATGAGGACATTAGATGGGGAAATAAAAAAACTAGAAACAGATCTCTACCAAAAAAGATATAGCTCTTCAAATGCAAATACCAAACTACTTAAACTCAGATCACAGTATAATGAATTGGCAGCTAACAAAGCAGCAGACTCAAACAGTTCTACTACGACCAGGGGGAAAAGCCTGGGAAACTTTTAGCATGGCGTATCAAACAACAGCAGACAGAAAGGTCTATTAACTGCATCGAAGCCCCAAATGGTAGCACTATGGTGGATCCTAAAGAAATTAATTAGGCCTTTAGGGTCTTCTATGGGAAATTATATAGCTCTAAGTGCTCTTCCAGCCTGGATATGCAGACTTTTTTAAATAATCTTAACATTCCAAAAAATTCTGAAGACGAAAAATTGGCATTAGATGGCGAAATATCAAAACAGGAAATTGCAGAAGCAATTGGTTGCATGCAGGCTGGAAAAGTGGCGGGCCCGGATGGCATCCCTATAGATATATACAAAAAATTTCAATCCAAATTGCTTGCACCCCTTTTGGATATGTTCCATGAGTCCTTCAGGAATGGTCTTCTGCCCGCATCCATGAGGGGTGCATTAATCACATTACTCCCAAAACAAGGAAAGCCAAACACAAAATGTGAAAATATGCGCCCAATTAGTCTTTTAAATTCAGATACAAAGATACTTTGCAAAGTTCTTGCAAGGAGATTAGAAAGCCTGCTCCCTCGGGTGATGGGAGAGGACCAAAATGGTTTCATTCAAGGTAGACAGGGATCTCACAATGTCCGACGAGTGCTGAATATTTTACACAGCCAAAGAGGGACGAAGGACACTGCTTTACTATCACTCGATGCAGAGAAGGCCTTCGACCGAGTCGAATGGCCATATCTGTTCGAGGTACTTAAACACTTTGGCTTTGGGGATATATTTTGCAAATGGGTGAGATTGCTTTGTACTGGGCTCACTGCAGATGTCTTGACCAATAGTGTGGTTTCTAAACCCTTTAACATCTCTAGAGGCTGCCCGCAAGGAAGTCCCTTATCACCATTGCTATTTATTCTGGCAATAGAACCACTAGCTATAGTGGTGAGGGGACATAATGGCATATATGGAGTTCGAGAAGGTAATTTATAACATAAAATAGCACTTTTTGCCGATGATGTAATTTTAATCCTAAAAAATCTAAATAGTTCTATCCCTGCACTCCTAGACCTTACTGAAACATATATCTGGATATAAAATAAATTATTCTAAATCATCCATAATGTTCCTTAATGAATCAGAGAGGGAAAATAGCCATGTTTATAACTCCACCTTTAAACCAATGGATAGTTTCACATATTTGGGTATAAAAATTGTTCCTGAGTTGAATAAGATTGCTCCGATTAATTATGATCCAACTATGGAAGCCGCTACGTCATTAATAGAAAGGTGGACATCTTTACCTGTCTCAGTGATCGGCAGGATAAATATTCTTAAAATGAACATACTCCCTAAATTTCTCTATCTATTCAAGAATATCCCCCTCCCTCGTCTTTGTTTACTAGAATTACGAAATTGTTTACCAACTTTATCTGGCAAAATAAACGTCCTAGATTGCGTCTATCTTTATTATACCTACCATATGACAGAGGAGGCCTTAAATGCCCAAAGATCCAATGGTATTACTGGGCAGCTCAACTAAGATCTATCATGTTTTACTTTTTGGGTGAAAATCCTCCAGCTTGGGTGGATCTGGAATCCTGTGCTATTTCGCCGAGCTTGCCATTGCACTTGTATTTGTATTCAGCAGATCGCAAATACCTGAGGAAACATACAGACAACCCTATAGTACTAAATATGATTAATGTTTGGTTTGACAGTTGTAAGTATCTGAATATCAACTCTCACTGGTCATGCTTTAGTCCTATCTAGGGCAATGTCAATTTTAAACCAGGAAAAAGTGATCCAGGTTTTCGGATTTGGGCTGAAAAGGGGTTAAGGAAAGTGCAGGAGATGTACAGGGAAGATGAAGCACTTATGTCCTTTGCAGAAATATCAACCAAATATGACATTCCAAAGAATCAATTTTTCAAATATCTTCAGCTTAGAAGCTTCATAGCCTCATCTCAAAACCAGTCATTAGATATGCCTGTAATTTCCTCATTAGAGTCGGCAATTATTAGAAACTGTTATGCAGAGGTGTCAAGTAACGAAGTACAAATACTTCGTTACCTTACTTAAGTAGAAATTTTGGGTATCTATACTTTACTGGAGTAATTATTTTTCAGCCTACTTTTTACTTCTACTCCTTACATTTTCACGCAATTATCTGTACTTTCTACTCCTTACATTTTAAAAATAGCCTTGTTACTCCTATTTCATTTCGGCTGGTTTTCATTCCGGCTTGTCATCATTAAAATAAAAAATAAAAACCTATCCAGATAAATCGCGCCATCTGGATAGACTGAATTTGATTGTGGTTGGATGAGAAGTATAAACATATACCATTCAGGCACCTTATTGGTTTGTACGCGATCCATCGCACCTGCACATGACACACACAAATCACATTATGAACACATAGCAGACGTATGATGATGATTACGATGAAGAAGAGGAAAGCGTTGAGGGTGTTGAATTTGTTGATGCCGGAGCCCTGTTGGACGAAGATGACTACTTGGAATACCAGCTACCCAAGCACCATCGTTGCGCCTGCCACCTCCTCAATTTAGTGTCCACAGTTGATGCCTCAATAGCAGAGGTCAACCCATTGTACAAGCGCTTGTCAAGGTCTACATTTGCCAAATGCTCTAGCCTGTGGAACAAAAGTTCAAGATCAACCATCACATCTGAAGTAATTGAAGACCACTGCAAACTCCAACTCGTAAGGCCTGTTGCTACAAGATGGAATTCACTCTTCTCAGCCGTAGAAAGAATAGTGAGAATAACAGAAAATGAAAGCATTTCAAGCCAGAAAATGAAAGCATTTTCTGGCTTTCAGTTATTTAAGTGATTAACAATAGATTAAGTCATAGTTTTATACTTTGAATAATGTAGAACACATGTACGTACTATGCCAATATGCAGTCCCGATATTTACTATGGGTGTTGTTTGTAGCAACACAGCTACATTTCTAAAAGTCTCAGATGACAATGTTTTTCTTTTTAATAATCCTCCAGTTGAAGGTGCTACATCAAGTAGGCTAAATGTTCCATGTTGTGTTTTTCTTTTCTTCTTTGTACAGGTTTACTCCAGTGGAACTTGCATTTCTTGCAGAATATGCAAAGACAATGAGCCCAGTTGCCAGGGCACTGGATGTTCTTCAGGGAGAAACCAGTGTGCAGATGGGATGGTTGGTCCCCACCATAACTCTACTAAGGACCAAGCTCCGGCACCTTCACAGCGCCTCCAAGTTCTGTGAACCTTTGATTGCTGCACTTCTTTCAGGCCTTGAAAAACGCTTCAGCGAGATGCTTGCAGATCCAGAGCTGATAGCTGCAGCCATTCTAGTTCCCAAATTTAAGACCTGCTGGACAAGTGACGAAAATATCCTCAAACTTGGTAAGTGTCTCACTTCTCAATTTCCCCTTAATATGTGTAATTTCTATGGAAACAGTGAAATGGGTTTGAAATGACATTTAATGACACACACACACACACACACACACACACTATCCAATACACAATTACAATAGTCATATGGTATAAATTGTCCTGATTTTTGTTTTTTATTCCACAGGTCTTGACTATATCAGAAGCCACTTGGACTGTCAGGCTGAGAATCCCATCAGTGAGGAGGGCTCCCAATCATCTGAGGAAGAGGACTTCTTTTCCTCCTTGAAGACCAGCCCTCTTGAAATGACCCAGCAGTTGGATGCGTACCTGGGGTGCCCCGGAGACACAGTAGAAGTACTGAAGTCCTTCCCAGCTGTGTGCCAGCTATCACTTAAGCTTAATACGGCACTCCCTGCCTCAGCAGCCTGTGAAAGACTGTTTAGCGTTGCAGGGCTGATCTTCAGGCCAAAAAGAGCATGCATTGGCTCAAAGAACTTTGAGAACCAGCTGCTTTTGCGGCTAAACAAAGCCTATTGGTAACTCTTTGTTGCATGTATTGTGCTTAACTGATGTAGATTACCCTGTTGTTGTACATGCAGGATTGAGTCCACAGTGTTTGTTACATCTAGTTATTAATATTTTTTATTTTTTGATTAAGCATTAATTTTGACAGCACTGTTTATTGTATATAGACAACCATACAAGGGCAATTGTTACTAAGCCTGCCCGGGGTACACCAATTTTCTTCTCCATTGCCCACACAGATTCCTGCAGCTAAGCTTGGATGTACATTTACATTCCAATAAAGGTTATTGATAACATGCCTCTGAAGTTTGACTTTTTGCTCCATTACAATACTTATAGGCAACTAGTCATCATATCTCCATGAAACACGTTAATGCTCAGTAGTACACATATGGTTCTTTAATGTATTTGCATTGTACTAAAATGCATTCATTTTCGATGGACATATATGTGGCTGAAACAGGTAGCCTTCATCCCAAATTTTTTTTAATATAACATTATAGTCATTATGGCCTTTAGAAACATGTTTTTTTTAGGAGGTGGTAGTGCACTATAGGCCCCTGTGTCGTGGCCTAAGCTTTTGTCATTAATGGAATTTTTTTTCCATACATTACTTTTACTTTATACATTAAGTAGTTTTGAAAGCAGTACTTTTACACTTTTACTTGAGTAAAAAGCTTGAGTTGATACTTCAACTTCTACAGAAGTCTTTTTAAACCCTAGTATCTATACTTTTACTTGAGTTATGAATGTGAATACTTTTGACACCTCTGCTGTTATGATAAAGGTTTAATTTCATCTTTGTATAACTTGTTTGTGTCTGGGTCCAATGAATCCTTCGAATACAAGCTAAGACAATGGAAGGAAGATATAGATGATGAAATACCATTAGAAGTCTGGAATGAGGCATGTAAGAAGGCTCAGAGACAAACAGTTAACAGTAGCCTGAAACTTTTACAGTATAAATGGTTGATGCGAGTATACATAACCCCAGTTAAATTGCATAAGTTTAATGATAACATTCCTGATACTTGCATCAAGTGCAATGAGGCAAGAGGGACAATCTACCACTGTATATGGGAATGCATCAAAATAAAAACCTTTTGGCAAGATATTATTTATGTGATAGGTCAAATGTTATCAAAAAAACTACCACTGGATCCTAGATTTTTCATTCTGGGTATATATTCTACCAACATACACTTACAAAGCAGAGAGATTAGGTTTTTGGACATGTGTATTTTACAAGCTAAACGTACAATTGCTCTTACGTGGAAAAACGTTGATGGACCAAGACTCGGGATGTGGATCAAAGGAATGGTGTCAAACATGTCAATGGAAAAGATAACGTATATTCTTAGACGTAAACAGAATAATTTTGACGATATCTGGAGACCTTTTATGAACTTCCTAAGACATGATGTTAATGTTGGTAAACTGCTTCAGCAGGAAGAAGCTCTGAGGGAGTAGGGTAGCATTGTGATGTTGAATATTGATTTGAGAAGCACCCTTTATTTTAATTTTAATCTTACTTTTATTTTATTATAATTATTTATTTAATTTAATCCCTTTTTTTTTTTTTTTTTTTTTTTTACTTTTTTATTATTTAACTTGTTGTATTATATATATGGTATATAAGTATTTTCTATGTTCGTATCCAGAGGGTGGGTTAGGGTGATGGGAGGAAGAACAATGTAAAAAATGTTTGCTGGGTTCTGTATAACTGTTGTACACTGTATAACTTGATGTGATTAGCAAACTGAAATTCTATAAACACATTGTTAAAAAAATAAATCTCTAAAATATCCTGCATATAACTTTATTATTATTAAAAACAACTCTGATGACACAGTAACATTATCTCTGTGCGTGTGTGTGTGTGCGTGTGTGTGTGTGTGTGTGTGTGTGTGTGTGTGTGGGTGAGCGTGTGTTTATCACTTTGTGGGGACCAAATGTCCCCATAAGGATAGTAAAACCCAACATTTTTGACCTTGTGGGGACATTTTGTCGGTCCCCATGAGGAAAACAGCTTATAAATCATATTAAATTATGTTTTTTGAAAATGTAAAAATGCAGAACGTTTTCTGTGAGGTTTAGGTTTAGGGGTAGGGTTAGGTTTAGGGGATAGAATATAAATTTGTACAGTATAAAAACCATTATGTCTATGGAATGTCCCCATAAAACATGGAAACACTATGTGTGTGTGTGTGTGTTATAAAATAAATAACGGGAACGGTAAACAATCCCTACAATGAAAAAACCTTAATAAGCATACTAAAACATGTTTTAGTAAAAATGTAAAAATGCTGAAAGGTTTGTGTGAGGGTTAGGTTTAGGTGTATGGGTAATGCTAGGTAATAAAAAATATCTGTAGCTCAGTATATAACAATAGATGTAAATGGAAATTGCCTATCATGATAGAAAAACAAACATGTGTGTGTGTGCATGGCTTCACCTGGTACAAACTGGTTTTGTTTGGCTAATGTGATGTCAAACTATCCAGACAGCACTGGTCACACACACACACACACACATACACACACAGAGAGAGAGAGAGAGAGAGAGTGGGGGAATGTAGAAATAACACAGATCTTTGACATTAGCTGATGATAATAAAAATAGCATCACTTATGATTTAGTCTGAGCTGTTCTTTGAAGATTATATCAAACTCTTAATTTCCAGTTATAAGGTGACAAATAAGTCTCTTAATTACTATGAGCTCATAAAAGCTTCATGATTATTCTAAAATAATGTTTTTGATGGAGTATAGTATGTCACACCCCAGGTCAACTTTCCAAAAGTATTTTTTAAATCAACTACCCTTATGTAGTCTGGTCAGATATGAAGTGTGTTCTTTAACTAAGTAGCTCTCTTTTGTGTTTGTGAATGTTTAATTATCTTCCACGTTATCGTGTAGCTATTCAGTAGCAGCAAGCTGTTATGCAAATGAACAGTTACCTAGGAAACCAGTAACAGCGAATGGCAGTATTGCATTCAGAATATAAATGAGCAGATTAGGCGGGGTTTGTTTACCTTCTGTGCTAGCAGCTTTTTTCCAGCACTGTGAAAATGGATTTAAAGGGGTCAGATTCAAATCCATTGGCAATTCAAAGCAGAGTTTTTGGAAAATGGACCAAACATTTACTAGGTCAGTGATCACAACTGCATTGGCATGTTTTTTTTTGTTTTGTTTTGTTTTTTTCATATTTGGAAAAGTCTGTGTTCGTATTTGGAAAAGAACATTTTAATGCACAAAACTGTATTTAAAGATGCACTCAGTTATTTTTCCACATTAAAAAAGTTTAACTTATAAAGACATGAATTGTAATCTTGTAATATATGTAGGAAATCATGACAGCTCACATTAAAATGAAGATTCCGGTCATAAGAGTAAACTTATAAAAGCTGTTTTATTCTACATGGAGAGGGTCCACACATGGGGGCTGCCATGTTAGAATCACATGACCAGCTGAATAATACTCACTTAATCTCAGTAACCATCCTGTTATTTGACACTTTCACTCATTGATTAAAGTAATCATGAATGACTGTGAATACAACATTTCTAAAATGACATCTGACACTGAAAACTATTGATTTTAAATTATGTTGCATCCAAGCCACTAGGTGTCAGTCCAAGATGACACAAAGACAAAAGTTACTGAGTGCACTTTTTACACTGAATCTATAATATAATAATATATTCAAGGTGTCATATGGAAAACTGGATTTTCATTTTTGTTTTCATGAAATACTTTGATTTAATGTAGAGGAGAGATACTAAACTTAAGGTTATCTTTTGTACCTTCATCAATACAAATACATTATATTGGGAAAATTGTTACAAAATATTAAGCCAGTTTAAATGATCAACTTTCAAATGTTTAGGTAAAATCTGACCCAATGCATTAGACCCAAAATTAAAACCTCACTGCCTAATTTTCGCACTGACCTTCCTACCCTAATCCTTAAACCTAAAACTAACCGATTGTGTAAAAAAGCAAATGTGAGATATAAAACTGCCATGATATTGCTGAAACAACCAAGTCATTTTGTGGTGCTTCTATGACACTTTCGGCTCACGTGTCGACTCGCATTCCCTTCAGGACTCATAACCTTGCACTTTCTATCATAAGTGCAACGATATATCAGCGCAATTTGATCACATTTAAACAAGCTTGTAAATGTAGTTGTTTATGTTGGCTAATACAAATGTTAAAATGTATCGCATTAGAAGTCATGCGTTATAGTAAAAGTGTTTAGATGTCATAAGATAGGATTGTTTGACGAACAGAGCAAAAAGTAAGTAATTATGAACTGATAAACTACTGTTTTCTCGTGATTCGTTGAACATAAATGTTTCTATGTGACCCTCGTTTTTTTCTCAAACAATTGTAGCACCCTTAACCATGACATGCAGACTTTTCATGATGCAATGGCAGAAATAAAGCATTGTTCTCACACTGCAGAACAATGTAAGTAGAGCAGACTGCAAAGGCCATATTTGTGCAACAGTTTCTCTCCCAGTTTTAATACGTTGTCCATTCCAATACAAGAATCTCCTATGTTTCTCTTTTTCCATTTCTGTTAATCAGGCCAGTGTCAACTGTAGGAGAGTGGTACAGTGATGTATTCTGATATTGGCGCCGGTAAAAACCCAGAGACCATTAGTGAGAGATTTCAAGGCCACAGTATGCAGTTTATCACTGAACATTTCCTGTAACTTATTTTAGGATGTGTCAAACATTTCCCTCCCTGCTATTATTCATGAGCCCAATTAGTAGAGGCCTAGTTTGTTACTCTCATTGTTTCCGGCATGACTGTAGAAACACAGATCCCGTGTGTACAAAGTGTGTGTGTTGATGTGGGAAGTGACACCAAGGGCGAGTCTAGCCCCTTTTTAGGGGTGCTTCAGCACCCCTAAAAAGGAGCTCAGCACCCCTAAAACTTGGAGTAAGAAATGTTGTTATTCTAAAAATTTTGTTCGTCTTTGACAAGGTTAAATAATGTCCAAAACATACTCCGTAGTTTGTGGTTTAAAATGTATGTGTTAAGGATGAAAATGAAAACACCCCCGCTTAGCAAATGGTGTCATCCTCTTCTCTTCTCTTCTTCTACATCTCCTCTGTACCTGCACCGCTCAGCACGACCGTCATCCAGCGCGAAACACACGCAGAGTGAGAACCCGTTATGTAGTGTTGTGAATCAACTAAGTTGCTCCAAAGCTGTGTCTCACACTTTTTTTCTTTTACCTAGAGTTGTTCCGATTCCGAAACCATATCGGTGAGTACTGGAGTCATTATCCTGAATCACCATGGTACACCTATAATAAGTGTTTATTTTCTGACTATTTTAGTCCAGTGGGTCGCCGCCGCTGTGGAGTAGCACAGGACGTGGGTGACTCGTCCATAGTCATAAACGGAGAGAAGCATGCAGTTCTGTTTATTAACTGCTAGAGCGTGAAACAAAAACAGCAGCGTGACAAATAAACTTCGTACCTGTGTAGTGCGTACGTGTGTCTCTGTTGTTAAAGTTTATCGTTAATTTGATATTCATTTTAACAATCGGGTGTCATGTAAACATGACATCACGTGCGTCTTTTCTGGTCAGTCGTCATGGAAACATGAAGCCCTGGCGTTTGGACCAGAGTAAAACAAACATATCACTGTATACCACCAGTATGTGTGAAAACACTCACTGTGGCTTTTTAAATGAATTGTTATTCATTCTTAGATTTATATCTGTTATTTTTCAGTTGTGGCTGACTATCAAACTAGACAATAAAAGAAAGTTTAATGTTTTTCTTTTGCTGTATTTATTCATTCTTCACACACAGAGGATTTAACCTGAACCAGGCTTAACTCCTGAACTCCTAGCATTACTCTCTCTCTCTCTCTCTCTCTCTCTCTCTGTGTGTGTGTGTGTGTGTGTGTGTGTGTGTGTGTGTGTGTGTGTGTGTGTGTGTGTGTGTGTGTGTGTGGCCTGCCAGTGAGCAATGGACATATGACAGTTCTTTAAAAGAAAAAAGACAGATTCAGGGACAGTCCATAATGACCTCTGTCTTGTTTTTTGTTTGTTTTGTAATTCTGAATAGTGTTAAGCTAAAGTAACAGATAATGCAAACCAGCTATCTGGTGTTGTATCAAATTACTTATCTAGGCAATCCCCTGCTTTTATTTTTTTTATTTATTTGAAACCCACAATGGAGAATACAGCTTCTCTTGTGAAAGGAATTTGTGATTTAAAAAACTTTGTAAGCCCAATAATAATAATAATAATAATAACTAGAATGTACATTTCCTGAAGAAAATGTGAGTGGTGCTTGCAGTGGCAAACTCGTCAAATAGCATGTTATAACTTGAAAAGAACTAAAATTATGGTCATAAATAAATGAACCCAGAAGTCTCTACGTTTTTCTGATGCAGAGATATGTGATTTGTTACTCGGTTGCTAGGGTAACCCCATCTGGTTGCTAGGCAGTTACCATAGTGATACTAATCATGGCTCCTTTCCATCCTGATTGAAATAAATCAACCCAGAATTCTCTGCGATTTTCTGGTGTAGAGATATGTGATTTGTTACCCGGTTGCTAGGGTACTCTGTTTAGTTGCTAGGGAGTGGCTTGGAAACTGCCATTCATGAAACTCCAAAGGCTGCTTGTAAGTATGAATGATATAAACCAACTCCCATGCTTCTGTGACATTCAGAATGGAAGATATCTCTCTATGAAAGTTACGCGCCAAACTTTTGTGTGGAAAAATAATTATAACTAGATGGGTACATTTCCTGAAGAAAATGTGAGTGGTGCTTGCCATGGCGAAACTCGTCAAACTGCCATTCATGAAACTCCAAAGGCTGCTTGTAAGTATGAATGATATAAACCAACTCCCATGCTTCTGTGACATTCAGAATGGAAGATATCTCTCTATGTATTGTGGTTGCTAAGGTGCTCGACAATGGTTGCTAGGGAGGGGATAGGAAGTGTTGAGGTGATTCATGATTGGCTGTTTGCTGCCCCGAGTCAAATGAGACCACCCTTGTGTTTCTATGACACTTCTATCCGGAGATATCCCTTTAATATCTTTCATTAGAAGTCTATGGGACTTGTTGCTAAGGTGCTCTAAATGGTTGCTAGGGTGTGGCTTGATAGCTTCACAATGATCCTGAGAGCCTGATTAGTAATCTGTGTAAAATGAGCCCGCCCCCTTGTCTCTATGACACTGTGATCCAGAGCTATGTTCAATACAAAATCCCTATGCAATTTAATTTCATGGGTCGTCCTTCACCATAGTACATCCTTCACCATAGTAAGTCAATGGGGAAACTTTGGGCAGCTCCTTCCCCCCAGGGGTGGAACTTTTACCCCATATTGAGGTATGCTCTTACAGAGCCTGCTAGCCTCTTCAAATGTGGCAAATCACACGTTTGTGTGAAATTCTCGGTCGGAGCTGTGACTCGTCAAAGTTTGTGGCAATGTTAAGTCTATGGGATTTTTCGGCCGCTTTTTTGCCCCTGGGGCAAATACCGTACCCCCGATCGCTTGTAAAAGTCATAGCACACCTCTCCTCAATAGGCCGCATGATTTGACGCCTCACTCAGGGGTGTGTGACAAAAGCTGCGGGACAAGTTACGCGCCAAACTTTTGTGTGGAAAAATAATTATAACTAGATGGGTACATTTCCTGAAGAAAATGTGAGTGGTGCTTGCCATGGCGAAACTCGTCAAACAGCGTGTTGTAACTTGAAAAGTGCAAAAATCACGGTCGTAAATAAATCAACCCAGAAGTCTGTACGATTCTCTGGTGCAGAAATATGCGATTTGTTACTCGGTCGCTAGGGTAAGCCCGTGTGGTTGCCATGCAGTTACCAAGGTAATACAATACATGGCTCCTTTCCATCATGAGTGAAATAAGTCAACCCGGAAGTCTGTAGTGTTTTCAGGTGCAGA